>NW_026992806.1:0-30207 GCF_028769735.1 Zonotrichia leucophrys gambelii
CTGCACCGGGGGGGGAAAGGGGGGGGACTGGGGTTGGGAAAATGCTATTTATAATTGTTTTTTCACAAATACTAAAATAAAAATTTTAAAGGGTGTTGCATTAAATCTATTGCTGAATTAATTCATTAAGTAGTGTGTTAAATATAGTTTTGGGCTTATAAAAAATGTTAAAAAAGAAGCTACAGTATGTAAGAAAATTTTTTTTTAAAAAAGGACCACAGCAGGATAGCAGCCAAAACCGGGCCCACATAAAAAACTGCCCAGGAGAAAAAAATTCATTGCCCTTTTAAATTTCAGAAGAAACGAACTTCTTCCCCCCTCGAAGGCACGGGGGGTTTCCCAGAGGTGAAGTTGATGATGAGTGGACAGAATCCTGTATTTGAATGGAATTTAAAGCATAAAGAAAAATTGAAATGAAAAAAAACCCCGGGGTATTTTTTTTTAAGGGGTTTAAATCCTCTGATAACAGGTGTCCTATTTTGGGGCTTTTTTGCTGCCTGGCCCAAAGGGGGGAGCCCCAAAAAAAAAAAGGTCCCCGGGATTTCCGTAATTTTTTGTTTCTATTGCCCCTCATATTGTCCTAATTCAAATTTTTGAAAATTTATCATTACTCTAATTGTTTTACTCCCTATAAAACCCATTTTTATTAAATTTTAGGGTGTTTTTTCACAGGGGTGTAACCTACGGGGGTTTTTTAGGGGAAAGGGCCGGGGCTCCGGGCAGGGGAAAGGGGACATTTTGGTTGCAGGAGGACTGGGGGGGCGGGGAAAGTTTTGCTGGGGTCGGGGGAAAAAACTCGGGAATGGGCTGGGACGGGACAGGGGAAGATGAAAAAGGGGATGAGGGCAGCTCAGGATTCACATGGGGAAGGAGGGGGCACGGGGATCTACAATGGGAGAATGGGGGGGTTTCGTCTTAGTTTGGTTTTTCCCCCGGGATCCTCTTCTCAGAACTTGACAGGTCTGCCCAGGCCCTCCGGGTGGGGGGTGCTCCCGGCCTTTAAACTCCTGTCCAGAGGTGTAACTGTGGAGAGGGGAGGTGGCTGAGGCCCCAGCTGCCAGGGGCCCACACAGGGGGGCCTCCTGCACACGGGCCCAGAGTGGAAAGGGCCCCCCCGCAGGTTTTGGAGTTTTGGGGGGACACTGGGCCCCCGCTGCCACAGCTGCCCCTAAAGGGGCCCCGGCCCAGGGGGGGACGGCTCGGGCAGGCTCCCTGGCCAGGGGGCGGGCCCCGAGCGCCTCTTTCCTTTTCCCAAGGGGCAATCTCTTCCCCCCGCTTTTTTCCTCCCCCCACTGTGCTTTGCCTCTGCCCTGGCCCCTGGGGCTGCCTGGGCCAGGCAGCCCAGTGGGAGCCAGCACGGGGTGAAGCCCCAGCGGCCCCCCAGGACAAGGCCCGCAATTAGGACCCCAATGAAAGCTCTGGGCAGCAGCAGAACCCTCAGCAGAGTTTTTTGGGGCAATCATGGACTGGCCACACCTACCCCGGGACCCACACGGGGAATGTTTCTTGTCTGCAGTTGACTTTCAAAGAAGTTTGTTTGAGGGGGGGGTTTAAAAAAACACTCACCCTTTTCTCTTCCAGGAATCCCAATTTTCCAAAAGGGGGGGCACAACATGAAGAAAACTCCAAAAAAAATGGGCCGTTTTTAACCCCAGCCCGCAGCCTTTTTCCCTGCCAAAACCCCCCCTGGGGGGCCCTTCGGGGAAAATCAGGAACAGTGCAGTGGTTCCAGCTGCACCTTGGGAGAAAGGGGGGGCGTGAACCGGGGGTGCTGCACGCTAAAAAGGCACACGGTGGATGAGGGCAGGACGTTCGGGGTTTTTCCCCAGAGCTGGTCCGCAGGGACCTTGCCGCCCCTTGGCACGGGGTTTTTCCACTCAACAAACCCAGCAGGCCGGAGGAGACCCCGGGGGGGAGTGCGCTGCTTGGGCATTTTCTGTTTTTAGGGAAAATTGGGGGCCCAAAACCCCCCCCTGACAGCCCCCCTCCCCCCAGGCCCCCCTCCCCCCTGCCCCCTCCCCCAACCCCGGGGGCCGAGTCGGGCCCCTTTTTCCCCGGGGCCCAGTAAAACCCCGCCCGGGGTTGGGGGGCCAAGGCCGGCTCTGGCCCGGGCCCCGGGGGGAGGCCCCCCCCTGGGGGGTCCCCCCTGTCCCTTTGGGGGGCCCCGGGGGGACCCCGGGCCCCCTCCAGGACAGTTTTCGTGGAGGGACTTGGTGCACGAGCCCCCTTTTTCCCCCCGGGCCCGGGGGAAAGGACTCCAAAGGAAAACCTCCATTTTTTGGGTGCTCCCCGGGGCCCTCAAGGGCGACCCGCGGGGAAAACGCGCCATACACCCCCGGGGCCCAAACCCGCTGAGCCGGGGACAAAAATTAAAACCCTTTTGTGCTTTCACCTGTCTTGCACACTTTTTTTTCCTGCAGTAGACCCTTTTTACTGCCCCCCCGCTTGCTCCCGTTGGGTTTCCTTTTTTTCACAGGTTTTGGTCCATCCTTAAAAAGAAAGAGGCACAGTTTTGGTTTTAAGGGAAAACTTTTCCCCCTTTGGGGGGTGACACGGCAGGGGAACACTTGTAAATTTTCAGTGTGAAGTTTGGGGGAAAAGGGCCCATGCTGTTGGGGCTGGGCCAGAAAAATTTTCCCCCCTCCAAATTTGTGTGCCTCCTGATCTCCCCGGGGGACGGGAAAAGTTGCGGGGGGTCTAAAAGGGCCCGGTGGGGTTTGGGCTGCCCCTTTTTTTGATGCCCAAGGGTCCTGCAGAGGCGGGGGGGGAAAAAACTGCACCGGGGGCCGGGGTGGCAAAAGCCCTGCAGGGCGTGGAAGCTCAGCGGGGCAGCGGGCTCCCCCTGGACCCCTTTTCCCGCTTTTCCCGGGCACGGCGTTTTCCAAAGTCAGCCAAAGCCCCCGGCTGCTGAGCGCCCCGGGGGAAAAGGGGGTGAGGGAAGCACCCACCTTGTCCTGCATGGCCCCATTCAGTTTTTTTCCCCCAAATTAAATTTTATCAAGAGCCCCTTTTTGGGTGCACTATAAGGGGGTTTTTTCCTTTTGGGGGGAAACCCTTTGCAGAAAGTATTTTTTCCATTTCCCCTAAAAAAATTCCCCCAAAAGCAGGTTCAGGCCCGGGGCGTCAACGGGGGAAAAACTACTCACCCCTACGAGGGGAAAACGGGGGTTGGGGGGCCAAAAATTTTCCCGCCAAGGGTGAAGGAGAAGTCCTCCCGCAGAAAAAATCGTAACACACCCCCCCCAAAGGGGTTTTCCCAAAAACGCTCAGCTCACGGGGACCACTGACCCCGGGAAGAGTGGGGGGATCGCCAGGGTGGGGGGAAAACACATGCATAAAAATTTTCCCCCTGGCACCTGCACGATGCCCCCCTGGCTGAGCTTTGGGCTCGTGCGGGCCCCCCCTTTTTCCCCGGGGGAAAAACCTTGACCACCCTCCCCATCTCCCTGAGGCTCAATCCTTAATGGGGGGTTTTGGGGAAGCTAAATTTAACTTCACCAACAGTTTGGGGGCTGCAAAGAAAGACAGGAACAAACAGAAACCCATGGCCCCTGGAAGTTCCCCAGGCGGGCGGGCAAGGCTCACCCCCGGGGGGCACACCCGGGGGGCCCGGGGGCCCCCTTTTCCCTTTTTCCAAACCTTCTGGGCCCCCACACAGAGCACAAAAAAAGGACACACACCAAAATTCCCACTGGGAGGGGGGGGGAAAACAGCTAAACCCCCTTTTTCCCCCCCCAAAAAACCGATCCTAGGGGAAAATCACTCGGGGCTCCAGAATGGAGCACCCAAAAAATTTTCCTTTTTCCCCTTTTAAAAACCAAAGATTATTTTTAAAGGGGGAAATGGAAGGGAGCGGCCTTGCCAAAATTGACATGATTTTTGTCTCTGGAAAGGAAATTCGGAAACTTGCCTCCAGCTTTTTGGGGGAAAATTTTTCCCACCCACTTCCAGCGGGGCACCCAAAAAAATCCATTTATTTCCAGTCTAGAAAGAGCACAGACAAAGGGGGGGTTTCCGGGTTGTGTTGGGATCCCCTTCCCCCGGGGGGAAAATTTGGGGGCCCCCCCCAAAAGGGGTTTTTTTGGGCTGGGGGGGGCCAGTTTTTGAAGGGATAAGGCCAAACTGCACAGGGCCGGGGAGCGGGGGGCTGGCTCCGGGCCCCTTTTCCAAAATCCTCTTTGCAGGCCCTGTGACACACCCCGGGAAGGGAACGGGGGGCTCCCCGGGGCCATGGGAGCTCCCCCCCCTTTTTCCCCCAAAAGGGGGGAAAACCCTCCCTAAAGGGGGGGGGAAAAACCCCAACCCCATTTTTCCCCGGGGGGAGCAGGGAGCGCTGTCCCGGGAAAAGGGGGGGCCGGGCCCCCCCCGGGGCTCCCCCTGCTCGCCGCACTTTCAGCGGAGCCCCCTGGAAACCCTGGCAGGCGGGCCCCCGGCCCCCAGGGGGCAGGAGGAAGAGGCGCAGAGAAAAGGGCCAGGTTTTGCCTTGCCCTCTGCCAGTCCCCCCGCTCTTGCTGCCCCCGGGGCTGTCCGCCCCCGCCCCCCCAAAAATTCGCACCACCCCAGCCCCCGGGGGGGCGGGCCCCCAAAAAGAGTTGTGAAAAAGGGGACTGGGGGGCCCCCCTTTTCCTTTTTTTTTTGCTGGAAACCCCCCGGGGGTCTGGGACATCTCCCCCCTTAAAAACCCAACTGTGACCCCACCTGCTAAAACCCTCCCCCTGCGGTGCCCCTCACCTGCTTTTACCCCTGAGCCCTGGGACCCAGCCTGCTGTGACCCGAGCCTGCTTATTGGGGGCCCAAAAACTGTACCCCCAATTTTTCCCACCCTGTAAAGGGGGGCCCCCCCCTTTTTTTGAAAATTTTTGGGTGCTTAAAAAAAAGGGGCCCCAAATTGCTCAGCAAAATTTTTTTTTTTTTCCTTTTTTCCCCCTTGCTGGCCCATTCAGGTGTTCTCTGAAGAAGCTCTTGATTGTTGCATTTTTAAATTTTTTTTTTATTAAAATTCCCCGTTTAAGTGGTTCATGGTTTCCCCAAAAAGGGTTTTCCCCCCCCAAAAAGGGGTTTCCCTCATGCCATTCCCCCCCCCTTTTTCCCCCAAATTTTCCCTGCCTTTTCAGGGGCCCCCCCCCTTTTGGGGTTCCCCCCAAGGAACCTTCGGGCCCAAAAAACGGACGGGAACAGCCCTTTTGGGAAACCCCCCCCCTTTTTTGGGGGGCCCCCCTGGGCCCATGGGGCCCCTCCTCTCCACTCTCGTACCGCAAGGGGCCCCCCCAAAAATTTTACAATCCCCTCACTGCTACCTGGGGAAATTTTTTATTGGTCCCCCGTATTGTATGAAAACCCCCCTTTTTTGAAAACTGAAAAAAAACCCCCTTCCCCCAAAAAATTTTGGGGGGTTTTTATGCTATTTTTTTTCACCTGGAAAAAACCCCCTTTTTCCCTTGGGGGAAACCCCAGGGGGGCCCCCTCCTTTTCCTCTCTGGTCCCTGTCATTGCGGGGGTTTTTGGTTCTAAAGGTTCTCCCCCCTTTTTAAATCGCTACCCCTTTGGGGGAGTTCCCAAATCCGGGGGGTGGTCCCGGGGGTTCTAAAGTTAGACCTTTTTCCAAAAAGTCCCCTTTACAAACCCCCCCCAATGTCCCTTCTTCAGGGCCTGCTCTGGTCCCTTTCCCCAAAACCCCCCAAACCCGAGTGGGTTCACAAAACTGAAAACCCAGATTTTGGGTTTTTTGCAACAGGAAATGGTGGGGGCAGCAGGATTCCCCGGAGAAAAAAACCCTACAAACTAAAGAAAATGTGTGCCCCAAGGTAGGGTTTAAAAAGGCACGGGAAATTTTTTTTGGGAAAAAAGGACAAGGTAGCAGAAACAAATGAAAAAAACATCTGAAAATAAAAGGAGGAAATGCTAAAGGGGTTTTTTTTGTGCAAAAATTTGGAGTTTTTTTTTTTTTGGGGGCAAAGCAAAATCAAAAGGTCCTAAATGCCCAAAAGATTGGAAACGGGGGGAAATTTTTTCCCCCTTGGGGAGAGTTCGGGCCCCCTGAAAACCAAAAAAAAAAATTTTTGGGGGGTGGAACGGGTGCACCCCTTTAGCTGGGCCTCGGGGGGGCTCAAAACCAAAGAACCCCGGGGCCCGTGATACCCTCCCAAAAGGGGGAAGGGGTACAGTCTGGGTATTGCGGCGGTTTCCGACTGCCCTTTTTCTCCCCGTAAACCCTTTCCCCCCACACCGCTAAAGGCCCCCCCCCTATTTTTGGGGTTTAGTTTTAAAAACATTTGGCTTTTCTCTCTGTTTGCACTAGCCCCCCACAAGGGCTTTTTGGGTACGAGGATGAAAAAACCCCCTGATCGGCGGGAAAAATTGCTGTTGCGTGACAGCCAGCGGGCAAACGGGCACGGGGGATATTTTTCCTGTCCCCCCCCCCACCGCCCTACATTTTTTGAGAGCGGGGGGTTTTTTGGTCCCGGGGGGGGCCCCACCGGGCCCCGGCACCACGGGAGTTACAAAGCTTCTTCAAGGCCCCCCCCGGGTTGTTAAACCCCCCTTTTCCCCCTTTTTGGTTTTAAAAGTTTTTTTGGGGCCGTAAATCTTGAAAAAGGGGCCTTTTGGAGAAACCCCCTCCAAAAAATTCCCCCCCTTTTGGAAACCCATCCCCCCCCCCAACCCCCCCAATTTTAAAAATTTTGCCGGGTTTTAAAAAAAAATTTTTGGGGGAAAGTATCCCAAAGGGCCCTTTGGGAAAAGCAGACCCAAAGGGGGCCCCCCCCCCAAAACTTCCAGGAGGGAAAAAAATCCCCCGGGGGGGAAAAAGGGGGGGAAAAAACCCCCCTTTATTAAAAAAAAAAACCCCAAAACAATATCAAAAAAAAGCCCCCCCTTTTGGCCACTCAAAAAATTTTTAAAAAACTGATAACCCCCGGGTTGCCCCCTTAGCTCACTCTTTCTCTCTTTTTCCCCCCGGGGGTTTTTTGGGGAAAATTGTCGCACCAGGGGGGGCCCCGGGGGGGGCCCAAAACAGCGGCACCCCCCGGGGTGCTCTGGGGGGTTTGTTCAGTCCAGAGCATTTCAAGGGGCCCAAAAAAAAAAAAGGGAAAAAAAAAAAACATTCCAGAGAACTTCTTTGCCCCACCGGGGCTAAAACTAACAAAAACCCCCAAAAAAAAAACCCCCTGTCCCGCGTCTGTTCATCCCAGACAACCAGTCCGGAGGGGAAAAATTTTGGGAGTGAGAAAAAGGGCCCCCTTAAAACAAACTGTTTTTTCTTCCCCCCCCCCCTTTTTCACCCCGGGGGAAAACAGTCTTAAAAAAAACAAAATTTTTTTTAAAACATAAACAGAATGAATTTTTTGGGGGATAAAAGCATCATAATGTAAACCCGGGGGACATTCGCCCCCCTTATCCCCATATTGTCTGCATACTATTAAAACTAATATAAATTTTTTAATTTTTACAAGTACAAAAAGAAACTTTTCCTTATACGAAATTTTCACAGAAAAAGGGAAAAAACATTCAGCAAACAGTGATATTTACACGGGTTTTTTATCCAAAAAATCAATCTCCCGAGTACACTCGGTTTTTCCCCTTTTTTTGCATTACCCAAAACCCTGGAAACCCTTTTGGCCCCCCGGCAAAAAAAAACCCCCCCGAATTTTTTGGGGGGTTTTTTGGGCGGGGTTAATCCAAACTGTTTTCCCCAAAAAACCCCCCTGAAAAGACCTCGGGGGTTTTTTTCCCCATCAACTTCTGCAAAGGCCCGTTTTAGCAGGGCCCATTTTGGTTAGTAAGCCTCGGGGTTTTAAATAACCAGGGGGTTTTTTTTCCCAAAAACCGCCCCCATTTTGAAAGACCCCCCCCCAAAAATTTTTCCCTGGGTTTTTAACAGCCCCTTGTACCCCCCTCCACTTTGCCTGCACGGGGGCTTTGGGGGGGGAAGGGGACACCCACTAAATTCCCCTGTTCCCTAGCCCAGGTTTTTTAAAAGGGCCCGTTCTTGAAAGAGTCCGGGGTTTTCGGACTCAATCCCTAAAGGGGGGCCATGCCCCCCACAAACTTGCTTTTAAAGGGGGCCCTGTTTTGGGTGCCGGGGCCCCTAGAAATTTAGACACGGGGGGGGTTTTCCAACCATCCAGGGGTTGGCCCTTTTCCCCCATGGTCAGCACGTAGTTTGGGGCCCTTTGGGGTGCCCCGGGGCAGTGTCTGTAACAATCGGCCAGGCCTCCCCAATACTTGTTTTTTGGGCACTGCCCACCGTCCCCAAAAGGGTTTTTACTCCCCTTTGGGGGCCCGCTTAAAAACAGCAAAAAGTCCACGTCATGGGAAACCTGAAAATTTTCGCCCCGGGGTTTTGATCCCCCCTTTTGGTCTTTTTCCCACTTACAGGGGCATCTCTCCCCCGGGGGCCTAGGCACCCCGGGGCCTTTTTAGCCCGGGGAAAAACTTTTTCCCCTTTTTTTTCCCAAAAACAAAAGGGCAAATTTGGACTCCCATCTTTGCAGCCTGGGCTACTTCTAAATTTTTGGTGCTCCTCTTTGGGGCCCAAATCTTGGGTACAGGGGGATCTACATGGCGGACTTTAAAAAGGTAGCCCCCTTTTTTTTTTTTTGGGGGGGGGGGGGGGGGGGGGGGGGGGGGGGTTTTTTTTTTCCCCCTTTGTTTAAAAGGCCTCATTTTCCCCCCCTCTCCAGACATCCCCATAGACCCCCGGCTCCCAAAACCCCCAATCAGTGTAGAGGTAATTTTTTTGCTACTTTTCTCTCTAAAACATTGTCCGGGGGCCCTTTGAAAGCTTTAAATTTCCCCCCCAAGTTGGTTTTTATCCACCTTCTCCTTCAGGGGCCTCTGCGACCTGCCCCGGGGGTTTGGGGGTCCATACGGCTGCCTTCCACTTCCGGTTCTTTCCCCCCAATGGGGCAAAAAACCCTCAGTAAAGAGAGTGTATTGTTACTTCTCTTGGGAAAAGGGGTTTTTTGGTGGGCTTTTTTCAGCTCGGCCCCTTTTTTTTCCCCTTCATCAGCGAACCAAAGTTTTCACCTTCTTTTGGGGCCCCCTTTTAATTATTCCAGAATCCCCCCGGGGATTTTTTTTTTCCCCGTATGGGGGACGCTGTGTAAAAAAAGCAATCCATTTTCTTTTCCCCCTAGCATTGGGGGGCATGGTGCGTAAAAGGGGAAAAATTTGCTTTTTTCATCCACCCCATACCGGTAGTCGGGTTTCCCGGAGGGGGTTTTTCTTCAGTGCCTATTAAAACCCCCAGGGGGGGCCCGGACCCTTTTATAGGCACCAGGATTTCTTTCTCTTTGGGGGGTTTTTTTTGGGTTCAGACCCTCTGTAGCTTCGACTCCAAAATCCCAGTGGTCGGCCTGGGGGTCCCCCGGGGCCCCTTTTTGGGGCCAAAAAGGGTCCGGGAAAAAAAGCCCATGGTTCCCCTGGGAGACTAAGCACTTTCTTCACCTCTGGTCCTGTCCAGACGGGGCCCAAAAGGGGTACGCATGAGCAATCTCCTGTTAAAACTGGAAAAAAGGGGTTTTTTGCTTTTTGGGGCCCCCCGTGGAAAGGGGTTTTTTTCTTACAGGTAAACCCCGGTAGAAAAGGGGTACAAACTGGAATTTTTTGGGAAAAATTTTCATCCCCCCCAAAAAACCTAGGAAAGCTTTTTTTTCTTTTTGCGGGGTGGTGGTAGACATTGCGGGGGGTTTTTTTTTAAAGACATCGTGGGAAATTTAAACACCGTCACATTTTGGGGCCCCTTCACCCCCCCGGAACGAATCTTACCCTGGTCCCTTACTTTTTTTCTTCTTGTTTTCGAAGCCACTTTAAGGAAATTTGGATGATTTTCTCCCCTTTTTGAAACCCTGCTCTGGCCCCTTTCCCCCCCACAATTTTTTTCCCCTCAAGTACTGCGGGGGTTTTTGGGGCCTCCCCTTTTCCAGTGCACCCGGGGCCCCTTCCCCCTCAAAAAGGGGGTGCCGTGTTTCCCAAACCCCCGGGGGAGTGGGTTTCCCAAAAGGGGGGTTTTCTGCACCCCCCCGGGGCAAAGAAAAATGGGGCCCTTCATTCTGGGGGGCCCGAGGAATGGAAAAAATGCATTGGAAAAGTCATAGTGGCGTACCACCTTGCTGTCTTGGACTCCAGCTTGTACTGGATTTTTCCCGCAGTCGGGGACACAGCGCCCCGGGGTTTTGGGGTTTTACTTCATTAAAACCACGATAGTCCCCTGTAAAACTCTATTCCCCTTTTAAATTTTTTCACAGGCCAAATGGGGGGGGTTGAAGGGTGAGGGGGTTTTTTTCTGACCCCCCTTTTTTGGGTCTCCCAAAACTCACGGATCATTTTGTGCATGGAGATCACAGCACCCCCGTTTTTATTCGGTATTGTTGGCGGGCACTGTTTAGGTAGCCAAATTTTGGGGGCCCTTTTCTCTTCCACCTTCAGGGGGCCTACTTAAAATGGGGGGGTTTCCCACAATCCAGGCAAGTTGTTTTAACTGCTTTACCCCTCTGGGGGCTTTCAGCAAAAAATTTCCCCAAAAAACCCCCCCCGAATCCCCCTTTTTTGGCTTTGAAAAAACACACTTTGAAGGTAGTCTATGCCAAAATACATGGGGCCTCTTGGGGGCCCCCCACAATAGAAAAATTTCCTTTTCCCCCCCCTTCCCCCCCATCCCCACCCAGCTTCCAAAAAGTAAAAAAATGTGATCCCCCTGCACATCACAATAAAACAGACCTGTCCCCCCCTGTCCCGATGGGATAAAAGGGGGTTGTGCCCCCAGTGCAACCAAAGCCTTTTTTCTTGTGGTTCAGATGTGCCCCGGGGAAAAAAAAACCCCCCCAGTCCCCCAAAAAAAAAAGTTTTCCCCCCAAACCCCTTTTTTGGAAAAACCTGGGTAGAGGGGAGGGCCCCCCCCCAACCTGGTTTTCCCCTTTTTTTTCCCCCTTGGGGGGTTTTTTATTGGAGGGTTTCCCCTTTTTGGGGGCAAAAAAAATATGCCATTATCATCATATTTTTTAAGTTCAGTTAAAAAGGGCCCCTGGGGGCTTTTTTTTCCCCTTTTTAAAATTTTCCCCCCTTAGTCTTCAGTTGTCGCACCCACTGCACCAAGCAAAAGGGTAGGTTTTCCCATGCCATCTCCCCATGTCCCCTTTTTCCCCAATCACGAGGTAGAACTGAACAAAGTGAAAAAATTTTTCCCCCCAAAAATCCATTTTAAATTTTTTTTTAAATGACATTTTTTTAGTTGAGTCCCGGGGTTTAAAAAAAAAAGTTTTTTAGGGGGCCCCCCTGCAAGGGGCCCCCGCTTTTTTGAAGTTTTTTTTTTTTCCGGGGAAAGGGGGGAAAATAAAGGGGGAGGGGAGGAAAAATTAAAGGAGAGACAGGGGGCTGCGCAAGGGGAATCCCCAAAAAACCCCCGGGGGTTTTTTCTGATAAAAAAAAACTAGTTTTGGGGGAAAAAAAACACAAAACCCATAAAAAAGAATATGTTTAAACCCATTTGGAAACTGTATTCCAAAAGAAAATTTTTTAGGGGGGGTAAAAGGGGATCTGAATTTTTTAAGGACGCATGGCCCCTTTTTTTTGAGATTTTTTTTTGCAAAAAGGGGGGTGCTGTAAAGAAACAACCCCCCTTTTACAACTTTAAAAAGTTTTTAAAGGTTTTTTTTTTTTCTCCGCAAAAAAAATTTTTGGGGACCCCCCAGGAGTTCCTGTCCCCGCAGGGGGAGGGGGGAAAAGACGGCCCCCCCAAAGGCGTGCCCTAAAATTTTTTTTTTCCCCCTGGGGGGGCCCCTCGTCCCCCAAAAACCTCCTGCAAGGACAGACAAGGAAACCCCTGGCTGCAGAGGGGAAAAAACGGTTTTGTACTGAAAAGGGGCCCCCCCGGGGGGGGGGAAAAAGGGGGGCAAGGGGTAAATCACTCAGAAAGGGGGGGTTTGGGGTTTTAGCTGATGGGGGATTTTAAAATTTTTGGGGGGGGGGGGTTTTTTTAAATTTTTATAGGGCAGACCACTTTTGCAACCCTAGGGTTGGGGCGGGGAACCCCGTGTAAGTGTGTTTTTTGGGGGGTTTATTGTTCTGATAGAGCAGAACTGGGGGTCCCTGTGTGTTTTTTTTTGTGTGTGTGTGTGTGTGTGGTGTGTGTGGTGTCCGGACACGGGGTCGCTGTAGGTTAATGCATTGTGTGGTCAAGGCACTGGGGTTTGTAATCTTGCAAGTGTATAAGTGTATGGTGAAAAAAGAGAGTAGTTTAACAGTGCCTGCAGTGCGGGAGGTGAGTACTACCTTGTTTGAAGCAGCCGAGTGAGGCCAGAGGCGCCGGCTCCGCAGGGTGGGCAGAGAGAGAATGCCCTGGGGAGAAGCAGAACGCAGTGACGGTATTTATTTGTTTTAAATTAGTGATTTGTGTAGAGTGGTACATTTTTAACCATGATATGAGCTCAGAGAGTTCCTTTCCCGGATGTTTGGACTGATCTCTAGAATGTGTGCTGTTGTTTTGATTGTGTCCAGGAAAAACTGATGTGAGTAAATGCCAAATTTGTTATGCTGTGTTTTTGAGAAAAGGGAGCACTTTGAGAGAGGGTGCCCTTTCCTAGTGATTTTGTGTGGGATTTTTTTTCCACTGCATTGTAAAAATTTTTGATTCCAGATTGTATACTATGTTTTTGGAAAATTTTAAGATTTTGTTTGCAACAAGAGAAGCATTTTACACAGGAGAACATAGTATGGTGATTTATGCTTAAACTAACGGTAAAAGCGAGTTAAAGGAAATTTTCCAAAATTTTCTCCCCCTCACAGAAATTCAAGCCTTGGCTCTAGTGAATTGAGATTAAGGGGGGGGCATGTGTTCTGGGTCTGTGGGCAATCAGATTTCGGCTGTGACAAGCACACCCTTTTTTGCAAGGCAGTAAAACAAGGTAAGTAGACACAGTGCTTAATTAGATTGTGCAAGAAAGAATAAAAAAGACTGATATTTTGGAAAGCAGATTTTTTACATGAAGAGATGAATGAGCTTTAGAGACTTCAGCTGGTACGTAGTAATTCTGGGCTGGAATGGCCTGCTGTAGGGATTTAAAGTTCTCTGTAACAAACAAATAGCCTGCCTTTGGCTGGAAATTTGGGGAGTTTTTGGGGTGCATCGAGGGCAAGCACGCTGTGTGAGGTACAGTGGCTGTCCCCTGAGCAAGGGACAGCTCTGGCTGCCCCGTCTCCCCAGGGAACACGGGGAATGACCTGTGGGCAAAAGCTGGATGTGCAGGTATTTTTGCAGTCGGTGTTGTGAGAATGCTGGGTATTGCTGTTTAATAAGTGTCGGGCACATGCCCAGGTAAATTAAAGGTTTCTGATCAAGCTGATTCAGAACCTAAGATCTTAAAAGGGTGTGTGGGGGGAATCACATCTGAAACCTGCCACCTGGACTTGTGTGTTTAGGGGGGGAAACTGAGAAACTACTGTGAAGGTCTGTGAAAAGAGGTTTGGATGGAACGAGTGGGGAAGAGAAAAGGGTAATGAGAACTACCAGAGCAAAGAGGTTCCTAAATTTTGCCCTTTTAGGAGGGGCTCACTGGGGGAAGGTTGCCAGTAAGAGCAGCTCAGAAAATAAAAAGATTTAAAATACTTCATTGCAGAATGGGATTTTTACCTCCAAACATTGCCTGTTGTGACAGACGGAAAAAAATTTTTGGATCGAAACATGTTGCGTGGGGGGGAGGAAGGGGCAGGTCCAGCCTTTCCTTTGCCCGGAACCCCAGCCCTGCCCTGTCCTGGACCCCAATCCCCCCAGAGCCTCTATCCCAGCCCAGCCCGTTTTGTGGTGGTGTTGCAATGTCCGGTTTTAAACTTCCGGGGCCCTTCCCATTTTAACCTATCCCTTCTCCCTTCCCCCTCACCCCTTGCTTTAGTGTTTCCCTGTCAATCAGCTAACATACCAGCAAGGCGCTTGATTCGCGATTTTTAAAAATGCTCCCCCAGGCCCGGGGGGCATTGGCCTGTCTAAGTGTTCTCCTCCCTTGAGACCCTGCCCCCTTCACCGGTTGGTAACTCACCTGTCCCCTCCCCTTCCCCTGTCCCCCCAGCTTATAAAAATGTGAATGAGACCATGCGCCCTTTTATCTGTTATCACATAGCCCAGTGCAGACATATCTGTGCTCATGGAATAAACACTGGCTACCTTCTTAGCAGAATCCGCTCCCTTTTTTCTCTTCACCATTGCCAAGAAGCTGTCCCCTGAGGTAAACGAGTCCTGTCTTGTGCCCCGCTGCACTCTGCCGCCAGCCAAAGGGATCTCTGGGGTGAACACCGCAGTGCTGCCTCTGGCCCGCAGCGAAGGCAAAATTGGCCTAGCACCATCTAAATGGTTATATTGGATACAATTCCAATATATTGGCGTCCCTGTGGGTGGCTCGACTCTGCAGCCCGAAAACGGACTCACAGTTCCTCAAGAAGCTTCTGCCAGCCGTGCATCCAGCTGAAAGGGGCCTGGCTTCAAAACTCCCAGCTAGAGACTTTGGGAATACTCCCAGAAAAAGTTTCGTGGGGCTGTTCGGCGCCTTTGGAAAGCCCTGCTTCATTGTGGTGAACAGATTTTTCCAGAGGAAGAAAAGGGTAGCTTCTCTTTCACCCAGAGAGAGGTCCTTTTCCGGTGGAGACCGCCTGCCTAGACCCAGCCTACAGCTTCCATTTCACTGAGTTTTCTCTGCTTTTTGGTAGAGGGAGAAGCTCAAAAACAGACTCTGCCGCGAGTTCGTTCCTTTTTGCCTTTTCATTTTGCTGCGCAGCCCCCCAGACAAGAATTCATAGCGTTCTAGCTTTATTTTCTGCGTGTGTTTCACTGTCTTTTAAAATTCGCGCCGGAGCAGCCCCGGCTCAGCAGCGTGTTCAGACACGTGTTAGGAGATTTCTTTCTCTTTCTCTTTGCGGGGAGGGGGGGGCTCTCTTTCCAATGGCCGGGGACCTGCGGGTTCGGGAGTGTTTTTCTGCCACCCGCGGCGGCGTCCCCCCTTTTGGGGGTTCCCCCCCTCCCCCCCCCCCCCCAAAAAAAAAGAAAAACCCCCTTTTCTGTTTTGGGCCCCCCCAAAAAACTGGGTCAAAAAAAAGGCACCCGCCCCTCCCCTTTTCCTTTTCCTTGGGGCCCCTGAAAACGGGGGGGGGCGGGGCCGGTTTTCCGGGGGGGCAGGGGGGCCCCCGGAAAGAAATTTGGGCGCCCTCCGGGGGGGGCTTTCCAATAGGGGGCCCGGGGGGCCCCGAGGGTTTCCCCTGGGGAGCCGTCCCCCGCAAAAGGGGCCGGCCCCTCCCAGCTGAAGGGAAATACCCCGGGGGGGGGGGCCCCGGAAAAGCCCCCCAGGGGCGCCGGGGGGTGCCCGGACCCGAGGGGCCCCCCGGGGGGGGTCCCGCCCGTTTCCCCGGGGCCGCGGGGGGCCCCCGAGGGGGCTCCTTTTTTTTTTTTGGGGGGGGTTTGGGGGGGGTTTTTTTTTTTCGGGGAGTCCGGGGGAGGGTCGGCGGCAAAAGTGGGGTTTTTTTTCCCCGGGGGAGGGGGGGGAAAGGGGGGGGAGCGGGTTCGGGAGGTTTCGGCCGGGGGGGGGGGGGGCCCCCGGTTTTGGGGCCCCCGGGGGGGGGGGGGGGGGGGCCCCCGGGGGGGGGTTTGGCCCCGCCGGCAGGGGTGGCTGGTGGGGGAAAAAAGCGGGCGGCGTGGTTTTGCGGACGGGGGGAAAAAGGGCAAAGGGTTTTTTTGGGGGTTGCGCCGGGTTTAAAAGGGTGGGGGAGGGGCTTTTGAGGTAAAACCAAAGGTTGCGAAAGGGCCGATTTTCCCCCCGGAAAAAAAGGGGGGGGGGAGCGGCCGGCGCCCCCGGCGGGTTTTCAAATTCGAACGCATTGCCCGGGGGGGAAAAAACCGAAAGGGGTTCCTTCTCCCCCCCCCCCTCCCCAAAAACCCCAAACTCCCCCAAAAAAATCCCGGGGTTTTCCCGGGGGGATAGTTGGCCCCCCCCAAGGGCCGCGGTGGGGCCCCGGGGGATTTAAAGGTTTTTCCCCTTCTAAGCATCCCAAATTTCGCCCCCCCCTCTCCCTGTTCCTGGTGACACCTCCCCCCCCCCCCTTTTCCCCTTCAGAAACCTCACTCCGCCCCCTACCCTCCAGGGGCGCTGGACGTGATGTCACCAGGTGACCCGCCCTCTGTTCCCAGGGAATCCCCCCCCCTGCCAGCCCGTTGACCCCCCCCCTTTGTTCCCCGTTTCCCCCCCCTTGCCGGCTCCCTTTCCCCGCCCCCCCCCCGGGGTTTTCCCACGGGGGGGAAACACACCCACTGCCTGTCCCTAAACCTGTAGCTGTGACCCCAAAATGCTTCTGATTCAAGGGATACAGAGCAGGGGACAGCAGACCCAATGCACAGTGCCATGTTGTCACTGGCTCCTGTTACGTTTCAGCCTGCAGCTCAAGCAGGAGCAGCCCCAACTGCTAATTGGAGTTCTTTTGGACGACAATTGATTAAAGAGATCTGTAAATCTCATAAAAATATGGTCCACACAGTCCATATTTCCGTGGCCTTTTAAATTCTGAATTAAGTAGGACTATTGTGGTTCCACATGATTTAAAACAACTGTTTTCATGTCTCATGACATCCACGGAATTCAAATTATGGGAATCAGCATTGAAACAACTGCTAAAAGATGCTCTCCCAAGCTTACAGGCTGATCCAAACACAGCAAAAGACAACAATGGTAACCTTATTACTATTGACCACCTCTGTGTGAGGGTCAATGGTCTTCTCCCTCAGTCCAACTGCTGCAATTCTTGCAGAAACACTTGAGAAAGTAAAGGAAGCAGCTAAAAAGGGCATTCTTTTCCCCCCAAACCTGAGGGGCCTTTTGAGCCCTATAGTAAAATCAAACAACTACCATCAGAGCCTTTTGTGAAATTTGTAGAAAGGCAAACTAAGCCATTGAAATACAAGTTAAAAAGGAAAATGCAAGGGAAGCAATTTAAAAGGGAAATAGCGTTCACAAATGCAAATGAACAGTGTCGAGCAGCAATCCTGAGCCTTCCTATGGAACCTTCCCCTACATTAAAAGATATGCTTCTAGTCTGTAACGGGAAAGTGCCTCTGATGAGTGTTGCTGAAGACTCCAGACCAAGGCTGCTGCCAAGACCACCTCAGCGTGTTGCTGTTGCCAGCCCTGCACCTTCTCTTTCAGCACAGCAGTACCCTGGGCAGCAGCGGAGACCGGCAATGGTTGAGCCCACCCAGGGACGCCAATATATTGGAATATGTATCCCAGTATAACCAGTTAGATGGTGCCCAGGCCAGTTCTGACCTTCGCTGCTGGGCCACAGGCAGCACTGTGGTGTTCACCCCAGAGATACCTTGGCTGGGGGCAGAGTGCAGCGGGGCACAAGACAGGACTCCGTTTACCTCGGGGGACAGCTTCTGGCGATGGTGAAGAGAAGAAGGGAGCGGATTCGCTAGAAGGTAGCCAGTGTTTATTCCATGAGCACAGATATGTCTGCACTGGGCTACTGCTGATAACAAAATAGAAGCCGCATGGTCTCATTCACATTTTATAAGCTCGGGGACAGAGGAAAGGGGGGGACAGGTGAGTTACCAACCAGGTGAAGGGGGCAGGGGCTCAAGGGAGGATGACACTTTGACAGGCCAATGACCCCCAGGCCTGAGGAGCATCCTTTGAAATCGACGAATCACACGACGCCTTCTTTTTTTTTCCCCTTTGAAGGGACATTCAGCAAGGGGTGGGGGAAAGAAGGGTAGGGCACTGGGGGGCCCCGGAATTTAAAAAACCGGACATTCAACCCCCAAAACTGGTGAAATCCCTGGCAAAGCAACAACTCCACAGCCCCTCTTCACCCCGCCCGCTTCCTGAGGGGACCAAAAAGGGGGCCAGCTCAGCAGCTCTGCAGAAGCTCTCAGTGGTGTCACTTGGTTGTTCCTTTCTCTGGGGATTTTTCCAGCTCTGCCACAGCTTCAGCTCCCTCTGAGGATGTTGAACTTTGGGATGGAGGAGTCAGGCTGGTTTCAGCATTATTCACTCCCAAAGCAGTGTGACTCCCCTCCTTCATTTCCCACTGGGGGCTTTACAAACAGGGCCTTGCTGGAGTTGTTGGAGCCCATTGCAGGCAGAGCCTCCTGCTCCAGCAGGAACTGCCTTTCCTGTGCCATCAGCAGGGCAGGTCCCGCTGCAGGAAAAGCCCCAGGCCAGCCCCAGCACAGGGAAGGGCTCGGGCACAAGGGCAGAGTGCCGTGCTGGGAGCTGGGCCAGGGAGAGCCTGAGGCACCAAAGGCACCTTGGCAGCAGCAGCTGCTTGCAGGCCATGGCCAGAAGCCTCCCTTGGCAGCCCGGCCTGGTGGCCACCACTGCAGAGCTGCTGCCTCAGGGCTCATTCCTGGCTGGGCTCTGAAAAGCCACTTCTGCTCCAGGAGCCTGACTGGGAAGCCATTGGCTCCAGCACCTTGGGGACAAGATATTAATGACAAAACTCTTCATGCCAGCAGAGCCAAGACAGGGGCAGAGGAAAGGGCAGAGCCAGGCCCAGGGGACAGGGCTGCCATGGTGATGGCTGTGAGGTCACTGCTCCTGCAGCAGCCTTGCTGCCCTCAGCAAACATTCTGGCCAGAAGCCTTCTGAGGGCACCCAGCACAGCAAAGAATGCACACTACAGGAATTCCATTACTGGGGAGGGGATGGAGTTTCCCTATGTCAAGTTGCACAAAGCTCCTGCTCTTGGACAATTCCTGGGATGGCACATCCACTTCTCTGGAAAAACAGTTGCAGTTTTGTTCCACTCTCATCACTGTAAAATATTTCCTCTTTCTAACAAATGTAAATCTAGCCTCATTCACTTTAGACATATTGACCCTTATTCTTTCTCTGAAGTATTTGGAAGAAAATAACTTGACCACTATTTTTCCATTTTCACAAACCTCAGAGAGGACCCAAAATCTCCCAAAATGGGGTTTGGAGGCCTCATCACATAACCAGCAGGGAGAGGCTGCGGGCTCTGGGCTCAGTGGGGTGGAGACTGAGGACAGTACAGGAATAGTCTGGGAGGGATGGATGGGTGGTTTCAGAGAGGCTGGAGCTTTTCTTCCTAGAGGATATCAGCATGAGAAGGAAATAATGGCAGCAAGGGCAGCTGGGCAGGCCCAGCCTGGGCAGCAGCAGAAAGGAATTTCCCTGCCAGGGCAGGGCTGCGGTGCAGCACGTGCCCAGCAGGAGCCTGGAGCAGCCCAAGGCTCTGTGTGGGCAGGCAGAGGCAGGCAGGAGGCAGAGCTGTCAGCAAAGGAAGGGCCCAGCCAGGTGGGGCAGCCGGGGGATGCCGACAGCCTGCAGGGACAGAGGCGCAGGGCAGGGACACCGTGGGACAGCCTGGGCTGCACAGGGCACAGGGATGGGCAGCAGCTGCAAGACAGCCCTGCCAGAGCCAACTTGGGCAGCACTTTGGCCATGGCTGCTGGGCCTGGGCCTGAGGCCACGAGGGGACAAGTGACCCTTGCAGGGCTGGGGCCTCATTGCCTCCTTGTCCCTGCTCAGCAGCCTGGCAGGGGCCACCCCATGCTCCTGCCCTTGGCATTGCACATCCCCACATGCCAGTGCCCATTCTGGGAAGAGCCGTGAGCAAGGAGGGAGGGACAGGATCTGCCTGGCCAGGGGCTGGGGCTCAGGCCTTGGCCCTTTGCATTCCTCAAACACATCCAGGTGTGCTCAGCACCAGAGACACCTTTGCCTTGCTTGTCCCTGCCTGTCATCAGTGCTTCCAGGGTTCTGCTCTACCTGGAACCTGGGGACACTTTCACATGAGTTGCATCCCTCAGTGGGACCCATTAAAAGTTAATGAAAGTTTGGACTTTGAATGTGAGTTTGAGTTCTTCAGAAGTTCATTGAGCACACTCTGAGTCACTAAGTCTGATGCAAACAGCACCAAAGCCTCGAGAGGGTCATTGAAGTCCTTGTGCTGTGTCTGTGCTGCTCAGCTGGGCTGGGCTGCTGGCCCAGAGTGTCCTAGGTTACAATATAAAAATGTCTTCTATTCCCATCCTCAAGAGCTGCTGAAACCAGGAGGGACATTGGTTTTTTTCCTTATCTCCTGTTAATGGGCCCATCAATGTCTTGCCTAATGACTCAGAGATAACTCCCTCTGGAGCCATTTCTGTTTATCGGGTAACCAAGGACCCCCCCATGAGTCAAAACAATTTCAGCCCATTGTGATATGCTCTGCCCAGGGGGGAAGAGCTAGGCATCCCCGCCTGGATATAATCTGGGCTTTGGGACAGAGCAGTCAGGCTTTACACTGGATTCCCAGAGGAATTGCTGCCCTTACCCCCTGGTTTCCAGAGGACAAGAGCTACCAGATTGTTTCTACAGGATCACCACTTCAACAAGACCATTCACCTGGACTGCTACCACCCCCCTAACTAGCAGGGTGTCAGGTTGTATTCTTACTCTGTCACTGATTTTTCTTTTGTGTTATTGCATGTATATGGTTTTATCCCCTTTCCTGATAAATTGTATTTCTGACTTGGAATCTCTTACTGGTTTTGCTTTGAAACCAGAACACAGAGGCAGCTCCTGGCAAGGGCAGCGCTGCAGAGAGACAGCTCTGGCCAGGAGCAGCTCCTGTGCACAGCCCAGCAGGGCTGGGGCACTGCCAGGGCCCCTCAGGGACACCAGCAGGGCACAGACAGAGCTCACAGGGGCTCAGCACTGGCAGGGGCTGTGGGATGTCCCCGAGGGGGCTGTGTCACAGCAGCACCTCTGTGGCTGTGTCACAGAGGCACAGAGCAGCTGGGATGTCAGCAAGGGTCTGTGTGACAGCACAGAGTGGGCTGTGTGAGGCCATCAAGCAGCCATGGCATCATTGAGGGGTCTGTGCGACATCCCAGAGCAGTCAGTCACATCACAGTGTGGCTGTATGACATAGAGCAGCCTGTGGTGTCACAGGGTGGGCTGTGAAATCACAGGGTGGTTGTATGAAATCACTGTGTTGGCCATGTGATAGGACAGAGTAGGTTTTCACATCACAGAGCTGACTGTGGTGTCACAGGGTGGGCTGTGACATCACTGGTTTGTTTTGTGAAATCATAGAACAGGCTGTGAAGTCACATGGCAATGTGACATCATAGAGCAGGCTGTGACAGAGTGCATTGTGACATCACAGACTGGGCCATGAGGTCACAGAGCAGACTGTGCCATTGTAGAGGCCGGCTCTGTGACATCAGACAGCAGGATGTGACATCTCTGGGGGCTGTGTGCCATTAGAGTGTTCCCTGTGACATCACACAAGAGGCTGTTTGATGTCAGAGGGAAGGCTGTGACATCAGAGAGTGTGTTCTGCCATCACAGAGGGGCTGTGACATCACAAATCTGCCTCCTCTACAGAGGAAAAGAGTGATAGCTTATCTGAGAGTGAGGTTGAGCCCAAGGATTTTTGGCAGAGGATGCGGAGAAAAGCTGCAAAGGAGGGGGACTGGGAGGTGGTATCCAAGATTCAGGTGGCACCTGTGCAGTATAAGCTGGGGCCAAAACCTAAATGGGAATCCACAGGGAATAGATTCCCATTTAGGTTTTGGCCCCTGGGAATCCATAGGGAATAGATTCCCATTTAGGTATTGACCCCTGCCTTTACTGCACAGTTGCCACCTGAATCTTGGATTCCCTACCTCCATAGGGAAATGAAGGACTTAGTAAAAGCTGCCAAGGATTATGGCAGGGGTTCTCCCTATTTTAACAATTTGCTGCACATGCCATTTACTGCCCACACAATGGTACCACAAAATTTAAAACTGTGTATGAACATTATATTGTCACCTGATGAATTTATTTTCTGGAAAGGAGTTTGGATAAATAAAGTTAAAGAGTTATCAAAAGGTTATGTTGGGGAGGAAGGGCGACAACACATCACAATGGACCGCATTACCAGGGAAGGAGACTATACTAGACTGCAGTAGCAGGCTGAAGTCATCCCCCAGTCAATACTGGAAGGTCTCAAAGGCGCTGCACGGTCCACCCTCCTCCAAACACCTGATGCATCTACACCTCACACTGACTTCACTGACATTCACCAGGGCCTGGATGAGAGCTATATCAAGTTCATAAAGCACCTTATGAAAGCCCTGGAAAAACAGATAGATGATCAAAAGGTCCAGGATTATCTTATTAGCAAATTAGCTTTCTGTAATGCCAGTATTGACTGCAGAAAGGTTCTTCACAGCCTCCCCCTTCACCCTGAGCCTACCATTGCTCAGATGGTTGATGCTTGCATTTGCCAAGCCGTCTCAGACCGTGACTCCAGCCTAGCCAAGGCCACCAGCCAGGGTGCAATTGAAATGCTGGTTGCAGCAAACGTGCTTCCCCACAATACAGAATGTAATAAAGGCAGTGGAAACTGTAATAACTGCAGGAAAATTGGGCATGTAGCAAAAGACTATAAATACAAGAATACTGTTCTGGTTTTTTACCCAGCCCTCAGTCCTACAGCCATTACCCAAACTGTTCCTGAAGCCAACAGCACTACCAGCCCTCAGGAAACTCCCAGCAGAGCATGAAATGACACCAAATATGAACTTATTCTGTCCCACCCTTCCATTGGTGAGAGATGTCCTAGGTTAGAATACAAAGATGTATTCTATTCCCATCCTCAAGAGATGTTGAAACAGGAGGGGCATTGTTTTATTCCTTATCTCCTGTTAATAGGCCCATCAATGCCTTTCTGCATGACTCAGAGATAACGCCCTCCAGGAGCCATTTCTGTTTAATGGACCCACCTCATGACTCATAGAATGATATCAGCCCATTGTGAGATGCTCCACCCCTGGATATAATCTGGGGTTTGGGACAAAACAAGCTGCCTTTCCACTGGATTTCCCAGAGCAACAGCTGCCATTTCCACTGGGTCTTCAGAGGTAGGCTACACCCTACTACAACTGGACTGCTATCAACACCCTGACCAACAGAGTGACAGGTTATATTCTGACTTTATCAGTGTTTTTTCTTTTGTATTATTGCATTATTTTTTTTTCCTACTAAATTGTATTTCTGACTTTGAGTCTCTCTCTGGTTTTGTTTTCAAACCAGAACAAATGGAAAAGCCTGAGTGGGTTTCCTGAAAAACAAACCCACCTCAGAAACCACCTGCTCAGTCCAGGCTGCCTGGAATGATGTCACCTTTCTACAAGGGACAGTGTGAGCAGAAATGATCTCTGGGAGCAGAATTCTCGGAGTCTTGCAGCTGAATTCTCTGTCCCTGTCCTTTCCCTGGATCTCTGTTGCAGATGAAGCTGCTGGTGCCATCCTCACCTTTTACCTCTCTCTTGAATGCAAACAGATGTTCCCATGTGTATTAAGCACGATTTTTCAAAGTTGCTACAAAACTTTTGTGCTCCTCATGGAACGAAGGGGCCATTTTAGCACTGAGGAGGTGACGTGGAAGCAAGGAGTCAATTGTGACCCTGGGGTCCCATGGAACCAAGGGGCCATGGTGACACAGCAGGGCCACGTGGATCCAGTGGTCCATTGTGACACTGTGGATCCAAGGAGACAATGGAGACACCCCCAGAACCTCATGGAACCAAAGAGTCCATGGTGACCCAGCAGGGCTGCACGGAGCCAATGGTCCATGGTGGCAATGCCCATCCAAGGAGGCCATTGTGACACTGCGGAAGCTCATGGAGCGAGGGAGGCCATTGTGACACTGAAGAACTTCATGGCACCAAATATCCATGGTGACACAGCAGGGCATCATGGGAACCAAGGAACCGCTGTTGGCAGTAGGGAAACTCATGGACCCAGGGGCCCTTGTGGCACTGCAGAACCAACAGAGCTGCTGGACCTTGTCCCCTGGCCCTGCACAGCTCCTTGGGAGGCACGGCAGGAGCAGCACCCTGGGAGCCTCAGGAATGCCCCTCTGGGATCCATGGCACACACTCCCAGGGGCTGGAATTCCAGTTCCCAGCCAGGAAAAGATGTTCCTGCCCTGGAAGGCAAAGCTCTTAAGAAGGAGCCAAAGGCCAAGTGGAGTAAGATCTCACAGTGACATTTCACTGCCAGCCTTCATAGCTTCACCCGTGGTTGTTGTAGCTCCTGGAGTGGGAATTAAATCAGGGCAGGGTCTTTGGTGGGAGCTGCCCTGGGTCAAGAGAGACACTGAGAGAGAAACAGAGCAGGCAAAGACAGGCAGGAGAGAAAGAAGGGCACAAACACAATCAGCTGCGAAGGTGGCACTCTGAAAAACAAACTGGAACTGACAAAAAATGAATGGGACAGAAATCAGTAATTCTGAAAGTTTTATTTACTATCAAAATACAGGCCACACACCCAGCCCCACACAATCACCATCCCACACCCTCAAATTTGGATGCACTTCTCCCAATCTCCTTCCAACCCCATCTCACCCTGGACATTGCGGAATCAAGCAGATTTGTCATGGGACTGAATTTTTCTTAGGTGAGAATAAGGCATTTTGACATGGATTGGTCAATTTTGGGGTAAAATTGAGGTGTTTTCAATGGGATTGAATCATTTTGAGGTGACAGACCAATCTATCTGGAATTCTGGAGTGCAAAGATATGGAGAACACTTGCTGAAATCCCCCCATAACCCACAAATCCTGCAGAACAAATGTTCACAAACCATAAATTCCACCTCAAACACCTGTTAAATGGCGGGACTTTAGACATCCTTGATCAATTACTTTCATTTTAGTCCTATTTCAGGTGCTTTTAAGTGATAAAGACAAATCAGAAGAAAATTAGGGCCAAAAGGATAACCAGCCAGGTGTCCTCCCAACATGGATCACTGGGAATGTGGGTCACCAGTGTTCTGACCAGTGTGGGTCCTCCCATGGAGGATGAAGCTGCACCAGTGCACAAAGCTCCTCCTGCAGTTGGAGCACGTGCAGGGCTTCCCTTACCGGTGCCTCCGTTGGTGTCGGGTCAAGGTAGAGCTGTGTGAGAAGCTCTTCCCACACTGGGGACACTCGTAGGGCCTCTCCCCGGTGTGGATGCGCTGGTGGATGATGAGATGGGAGTTGCGTTGGAATCCCTTCCCGCAGTCAGGGCAGCGGAAGGGCCTCTCCTCAGTGTGAATCCGCTCATGCAGGACGAGATGGGAGCTGATCCGAAATCTATTCCCCCACTGGGGACACTCGTAGGGCCTCTCCTCAGTGTGGATGCGTTGGTGCCTGATGAGCTGTGAGCTGCAGCTGAAGCCCTTCCCACATTCCCCACACTCGTAGGGCCATTCCCTGGTGTGGATCATGTGGTGGCTGATCAGGGTGCTGCTCTGCCTGAAGCTCTTCCCACACTCCAAGCACTTGTAGGGCTTCTCCCCATGGTGAAGCTGCTCATGTACCACCAGCTCTGAGCCCTGGCTGAAGCTCTGTCCACCTTCCTGGCCCAGGGTGGGTCTTTCCTCCTCAGAGCACCCTGGGCTGGGTTTGGAGCCCCTCCTCCTCTGGGATCTCCAGGGCTTTTCCTCTCTGTTGGATTCTTGTGCCATGGAGCTCCTCAAAACAGCCTCTTCCATGAGGTTCTGCTTTGGGGATTTGTCCACCCTGGTCTCCATCCGCAGCTCCTTGTCTGTGGGAGGAAGGACAAAGAGAGAATGACATTTGCCTCTGTGCCAGAGGGAAGGGGAAGGAGATGTCCCCAGTGCTTCCCCAGCAGGATGGCTTTGGCAGTGGGGTTCTCCTGCAGCCGGGGGCCGTGCTGGGCTGGGAGATGGCGGAGGAGAGAGGGGGAAAGGGACACTGACTTCCTCCTCACCCGCCTGGGTGTCCGGGGGCATTGTCTCAGTTTGAATAGAGAGGTGTCTGCTAAGGAAGGCAAGAGCCTCCCTTGAAATGAAAAAATGTAAACAACCTCCTTCCGAACTGTTATAATTTTGAAATTATGGGGCTCTAAGGCAACAGATATGGGAATAGGAATAACAGTTATTTAGCAGGAAAATTAAAATATAAACACAATAGTACAAAGAAAAATCACTGACAGATTCAGAATACGACCTGACACCCTGTGGGTTACAGTGGCGGTGGCAGTCCCAATAAATGGTGGCTGTATTCTTCCTGCAGTGACAGCTGTAGTTTTGTAGAAGCAGGGATCCTGTAGAAGGGTGGAGTTTTCCTCTGAAGATCCAGTGGTGGTGATGTTGGGCCTGGTCTTCCTCTGGGAATCCTGTGGAAAAGGCTGACTCTGGTCTTCCAGCCCTCTGATTATATCCAGGTAGGAATGCTTGGCTCCTCCCTCTGGGCGGAGCTTCTCACAACGGGATGATGGAATTTTATCAGTCATGCAGTGGCACTCAATGGCCCATTAAGAGAAGATATCTCCTGGGAGGGAGGATGGGTTTTGGAAGAGATAAAGAAAACTGCCCAATTAACAGAGGGTAACTGCCCCATCAGATAGGAATAGAATACACCCCCATGTCCAACCTAAGACAGCTGGGAAATGCTTTGCAGCATTCTGTGTCTGTGTCTCTGTGTTCATGTGTACTTTACACTCAAAGTCCCCCAAATTTTCAAGAGTTTTTTCCCAGAGGTATTGTCTTGTCCCTGTGTCCATCTGCACCTCCCTGTGTCACCGTGTCACTGTCACCTCCACACATCTCTGAGCCCACTGGCCCCTCCCAGGTTTGCACTGAATCCCTCCCTCCTGCCCTCCACCACCAGCAATGACCATGGCAGGGAGCTCAGAGCAGGAGCAGCCAAGCCAGGGCTAATGCCAGGATCAGGAGCACCTGGCAGAGGCAGGAGGAATCCCCCATGCCAAGGGGTGCAAGGGGGGCACCCATGTCCCCTCTAAGCCCTAGGGCTACAGACCAGGGAGGAGATGCCTCAACTCCCTCAGCTGAATTGATCCCCTCAGCCCTTGGCCCGGGAAGTCTCTGGCTGGAGGACAATCTCTAGAGGAGAGTTCCCACAAGGAAAAGAAAGGAATTATTTCTTCCCTTTCTCTCATCCCTTCGCCCATGTGCTGATTTTCTTGGCATTTCTTAGCAAAACCAACAATAAAGTATCTGGAATGAGGTGTTTCCCAGGATCAGTTCCTAAATAGGGCCAAAGGAAGGTTTTCTGACAGGGAAAAAGTGACAAATGTGGGATTTGTTCAGACAGTTGAAAACATGACAGTTTCTAAGCACTGGAAATCCAGAGACTCTAACAACAGAGTTTGCAGTTGTAATGGACCATTGTCCTCCCTCTTCCCACTGCTGATTTGTCACATCCCAACTCCAGAGGAGCAGATTATGGAAAGAAGACCTGCAGGGAGTGTTGGAGGCCTAATCCCAGAGACTGGAAGAAAGAGTGAAATCAGGAAAAGATCTCCAGTTGTTTTCCTATCATAATGACCACAAATAGCTCTGCAGTCCATGTGCAATATCCAGATGTAGAGGCACGTTCCTGATTTTTAATGCCAAATTGCAGTACTTTGGAACATCTTTCTGGATTAGAACAAACCACAGGCCAATAATTGACCCACTTCGGTTCCCAAATCAGAAATCATTCAACTTCTACCAAGTTGTCTTTCTCTGCATGTGCCCCAGATTGCAAGGCAAGATGCATTCTATTTGCCATCTGTATGACAGTTTTCCTTATCTCTTCCACAACCACTCCTCCCTCCTGGGGGGACATCTGCTGATAACAGGCTATTGAATTTCACTGCATGGCTGATAAGAACTATAGCATCCCATTGGGAGATGCTCCGCCCAGATGGAAGAGCCAAGCATTCTAGCCAGCTAGAATCTGGAGATTCTGGAATAGCAGCACAACTTCTCCACTGGATTTCCCAGAGGGAGAGTAGCTTCTTCCACTGGATCCTTAGAGAAATGTTGTGGTGTGTTGCAATATCCTGTTTTACCTTCTCCCTTCCCCCTCGCCCCTCGCTGAGTGTGCCCTGTCAATCAGGCTAACATACCAGCAAGGCGTCATGTGATAGGTGTCCCTAGTCCCTTGAGACCCTGCCCCTTCACCTGGTTGGTGGCTCACCTGTCCCCTCCCCTTCCCCTGTCCTGAGCTTAAAATGTTAATGAGACCATGTGGCCTTCATTCTGTTAGCAGCAGTGGCCCAGTGCAGACATCTCTGTACCAATGGAATAAACATCTGGCAACCTTCTAGCAGAATCCGCTCCCTTTCTCTCCACTATCACCAGAAGCTCTCTCTCCTGAGGAGAACGGAGTCCTGTCTTGTGCCCCGCTGCACTCTGCCGCCAGCCAAGGTATCTCTGGGGTAAAACACCACAGTGCTGCCTTTGGCCCAGCAGCGAGGGTCAGAACTGGCCTAGGCACCATCTAACTGGTTATATTGGGATACATATTCCTTTATATTGGCGTCCCTGTGGGTGGGCGAAGTGACTTCGCAGCCCGAAAACGGACTCGCAGTTCCTCAGAGAAGCTCTGGCAGCCGTGCATCCAGCTGAAAGGAGCCTGGCTTCAAGACTCCCAGCTAGAGACTTTGGGAATATTCCCAGAAAAAGTTTCGTGGACTGTTCGGCGCCTTCTGGAAAGCCCAGCTTCATTGTGGTGAGCAGATTTTCCAGAGGAAGAAAAGGGGAGCCTCTCTTGCACACAGAGAGAGGTCCTTTTCCGGTGGAGACCTGCCTGCCTGTACCCAGCCTACAGCTTCCATTTCACGTGAGTATCTCTGCTTTCGGTATAGCAGAAGCTCAAAAACAGACTCTGCCGTGAGTTCTGTTCCTTTTTTGCCTTTGCATTTTTGGCTGCACAGCCCCACAGACGAGAATTCATAGCGTTCTAGCTTTAGTTTCTGCCGCACGTTTCACTGTCTTTTAAAATTCGCGCCGGAGCGAGATCGCTCTCTGCCCTTCCCCCCCCGGCTCAGCAGCGTGCTCAGACACGTGTTAGGAGACTCTCTTTCTCTTTCTCTTTCTCTTTCTCTTTCTCTTTCTCTTTCTCTTTCTCTTTCTCTTTCTCTTTCTCTTTCTCTTTCTCTTTCTCTTTCTCTGTACAGGGGAGGGGGGGGGGGCTCTCTTTCCACGTGGCCGGGGGACCTGCGGGGTCGGGAGTGCTCTTTGCACACGCGGCCGGCGGGGGGGGCTCCCCGGTTTCGGCTTGCCACGTGGAGTGGCTGCTCTCTCTGCTCCGCGGGGGGGCTGCATTCCACGGCGGGAGAGGCTTTGTTTCTGCCTCGGTTCGGCAGGGCATGCCCTGCTGCTGCTGCCCGGGAATTTTAAAAGTAGTATATACAGCTGCATTGTGAAGCTTTTGTCTGCTCGTTATCGCTTTCTATCTGTGGGTTTTTTTTAGAAATTGGTAGCTGATATTAGCTTTGTTTTTGGTCAGGCAGGATTAAGTACTTTGCTTTTTGCATCTAACATGGGTTCCAAACTTAGCATTGTACATAAAGGAGTGTATTATAATATTGTTAGCATTTTAGTAAATGGTAATGTGAAATTCTCTAAAGGAAAATTGAAACAGTTTATAAGATGGCTTTTTCTGCAGTTCCCAAACATTTCCCCTGAAGAAATCCACAATATTCAATTCTGGGATAAAGTTGGGGATGAATTGATAACCTTAGGACAATCTAGCAAATCGCCCTCAGCTAAATTTGTGTTCTGGAGTTTACAAATTTGAACAGCATTGCTCAAACAAAAGGAAATAGAGAAAAAGCCAAATGTAAAGCCATGTACCTCTGCTCGCCCTGTTTCTCCCTCTCTAGCTCAAAAACCCCTAAACCTCTTTACCCAAAACTTGTTAGCTTTCCGGAGAGCAGTGATGTCCAAAATGGCCCCGAGTCCCTAGGGGGTCCACAAAATGGTGGATGCCGCGTGGCATCTTCCCAAACCTGGTCTTCTTCTTCCCAAAATTCTCTTAAGCATCCCAAAATTCCTGCCCCATCCCCCTCTCCTCCTGTTCCTCGTGACACCTTCCCCCCTCCCCCCGTCTTTCCTGCAGTACCCTCAGCTCCGCCCCTCTACTCCTCCCAGGGGGCGTCAGCTGACGTGATGTCACCAGGTGTCCCCGCCCTCTGCCAGCCCCTTGACCCCGCCCCCTGTTCCCACGGTTTCCCCGCCCCTTGCCAGCTTCCTGTCCCCCGCCCCCTCCCCGAGTTCCCACGGTGGGGACACACCCACTGCCTGTCCCCAAACCTGTAGCTGTGATCCCAATGCTTCTGATTCCAGGGATACAGAGCAGGGGATGGCAGACCCAATGCATAGTCCCATGTTGTCACTTGCTCCTGTTACCTTTCAGCCTGCAGCTCAGGGA
>NW_026992807.1:0-30190 GCF_028769735.1 Zonotrichia leucophrys gambelii
GGAAAAATTGGGGAAAAATTCAGGGAAAAATTGGGGGAAAATTCAGGGGAAAATTGGGAAAAAAATTGGGGGAAAAATCCAGGGAAATTCAGGGAAAAATTGGGGAAAAATTCAGGGAAATCCAGGGAAAAATTGGGGGAAAATTCAGGGAAAAATTGGGGGAAAATTCAGGGAAAAATTGGGGAAAAATTCAGGGAAAAATTGGGGGAAAATTCAGGGAAAAATTGGGGGAAAATTCAGGGAAAAATTGGGGAAAAATTCAGGGAAAAATTGGGGAAAAATTCAGGGAAATTCAGGGAAAAATTGGGGAAAAATTCAGGGAAAAATTGGGGGAAAATTCAGGGAAATTCAGGGAAAAATTGGGGGATTTTTGGGGATAAAAATTGAAAGATTTTGTGGAAATTTGGGGAGATTGTGGGGAAATCCAGGGGGAAATTTGGGGATTTTGGGGGATTCTTGGGGAAATTTGTGGGAATTTTGGGGACTCTGGTGAGATTTGGGGGGAAATTCAAGGATTTTAGGGAAATTTGGGGATTTTGGGCGGATTTTTGGGTGGATCTGTGGGTGAATTAATGAGGATTGGGGGGGATATTGTGGTCAATTTTTGGGTGATTTTGGGGTCATTATTTGAAAATTCGAGGTGGTTTTGGGACTGATTTTGGGGCTGATTTTTGGGGTCAATAATTGGAATTTTGGGGTCAATAATTGGAATTTTGGGGTCAGCAATTGGAATTTTTGGGTCAATAACTGGAATTTTGAGGCTGATTTTGGGGTCAGTAATTTGTATTTTTGGGTCAGTAATTTGCATTTTTGGGTCAATAACTGGAATTTTTGGGTCAATAACTGGAATTTTGGGGCCGATTTTTGGGGTCAATAATTGGAATTTTAGGGCTGATTTTGGGTCAGTAATTTGTATTTTTGGGTCAATAATCGGTATTTTTGGGTCAGTAATTTGTATTTTTGGGTCACTAATTTGTATTTTTGGGTCAGTAATTTAATCGGTATTTTTGGGTCAATAATCAGTATTTCTGGGTCAGTAATTTGTATTTTTGGGTCAATAACTGGAATTTTGAGGCTGATTTTGGGTCAGTAATTTGTATTTTTGGGTCAGTAATTTGTATTTTTGGGTCAGTAATTTGTATTTTTGGGTCAATAATCGGTATTTTTGGGTCAGTAATTTGTATTTTTGGGTCAGTAATTTGTATTTTTGGGTCAGTAATTTGTATTTTTGGGTCAATAATTTGTATTTCTGGGTCACTAATTTGTATTTCTGGGTCAATAATCGGTATTTTTGGGTCAATAATTGTATTTTTTGGGTCAATAATCGGTATTTCTGGGTCAGTAATTTGTATTTTTGGGTCAATAATTTGTATTTTTGGGTCAGTAATTTGTATTTCTGGGTCAATAATCGGTATTTTGGGTCAGTAATTTGTATTTCTGGGTCAATAATCGGTATTTTTGGGTCAGTAATTTGTATTTTTGGGTCAGTAATTGGAATTTTTGGGTCACTAATCGGTATTTCTGGGTCAGTAATTTGTATTTCTGGGTCAATAATCGCTATTTTGGGTCAGTAATCTGTATTATTCTGTCCCTGCCAGGCTGGAGCTGCTGGACCGGGCGTGCCGGGAGCGGGGCCTGGATCCGGGCCTGGATCCGGGCGCGGATTTTGGGGCGGATTTGGGCGATTTGGGGGCTCCCCTGCGCTGCTACCGCCGCTCGCTGAGCGCCCCCCCCCGGAGCCCCCCGGGACCCCCGGCCAAGAGAGCGCGGGGGGGCCTGGGTGAGGCCGGATTGGGGAAAAAACCGGGAATTTGGGAAAAATCCGGGATTTAGGGGGGAAAAACAACGGGAATTGGGGAAAAACAACGGGAATTGTGGGGGAAAAACAACGGGACCCCCGCCAAGAGAGCGCGGGGGAGCCTGGGTGAGGCCGGAACGGGGGAAAAACCGGGAATTTGGGAAAAATCCGGGATTTATGGGGGAAAAACAACGGGACCCCCGGCCAAGAGAGCGCGGGGGGGCCTGGGTGAGGCCGGATGGGGAAAAAACCGGGAATTTGGGAAAAAACGGGAATTTATGGGGGAAAACAACGGGACCCCCGGCCAAGAGAGCGCGGGGGGGCCTGGGTGAGGCCTGGATTGGGGAAAAACAATGGGAAATTGGGAAAAAAACGGGATTTATGGGGGAAAAACAACGGGAATTGGGGAAAAACAACGGGAATTGTGGGGGAAAAACAACGGGACCCCCGGCCAAGAGAGCGCGGGGCGGCCTGGGTGAGGCCGGGATTGGGGAAAATAACGGGAATTTGGGAAAAACAACGGGGATTTATGGGGGAAAACAACGGGACCCCCGGCCAAGAGAGCGCGGGGCAGCCTGGGTGAGGCCTGGATTGGGAAAATAACGGGAATTTGGGAAAAACAACGGGAATTGGGAAAAACAACGGGACCCCCGGCCAAGAGAGCGCGGGGGGGCCTGGGTGAGGCCGGATTGGGGAAAAAAACCGGGAATTTGGGAAAAAACGGGAATTGTGGGGGAAAAACAACGGGACCCCCGGCCAAGAGAGCGCGGGGGAGCCTGGGTGAGGCCTGGATTGGGGAAAAACAATGGGAATTTGGGAAAAAACGGGGAATTTATGGGGGGAAAACAACGGGACCCCCGGCCAAGAGAGCGCGGGGCAGCCTGGGTGAGGCCTGGATTGGGGAAAAAAACCGGGAATTTGGGAAAAACAACGGGAATTGTGGGGGAAAAACAACGGGACCCCCGGCCAAGAGAGCGCGGGGGGGCCTGGGTGAGGCCGGAATGGGGGAAAAAACGGGAATTTGGGAAAAAACGGGAATTTATGGGGGAAAAACAACGGGACCCCCGGCCAAGAGAGCGCGGGGAGCCTGGGTGAGGCCGGAATGGGGAAAAAACCGGGAATTTGGGGAAAAAACGGGAATTCTGAGGGAAAAACAACGGGACCCCCGGCCAAGAGAGCGCGGGGGAGCCTGGGTGAGGCCTGGATTGGGGAAAAAAACGGGAATTTGGGAAAAAAACGGGAATTGTGAGGGAAAAACAACGGGACCCCCGGCCAAGAGAGCGCGGGGGAGCCTGGGTGAGGCCTGGATTGGGGAAAAAACCGGGAATTTGGGAAAAAAAACGGGAATTGTGAGGGAAAAACAACGGGACCCCCGGCCAAGAGAGCGCGGGGGAGCCTGGGTGAGGCCGGAATGGGGGAAATAACGGGAATTTGGGAAAAAAACGGGAATTGTGAGGGAAAAACAACGGGACCCCCGGCCAAGAGAGCGCGGGGGGGCCTGGGTGAGGCCGGATTGGGGGAAATAACGGGAATTTGGGAAAATCAATGGGAATTGGGGGGGAAAAACAACGGGACCCCCGGCCAAGAGAGCACGGGGGGCCTGGGTGAGGCCGGAATGGGGGAAAAAACCGGGAATTTGGGAAAATCTGGGATTTATGGGGGAAAAACAACGGGACCCCCGGCCAAGAGAGCGCGGGGCGGCCTGGGTGAGGCCGGATTGGGGAAAAAAACCGGGAATTTGGGAAAAACAACGGGATTTGTGGGGGAAAAACAACGGGACCCCCGGCCAAGAGAGCGCGGGGGGGCCTGGGTGAGGCCGGAATGGGGGGAAATAACGGGAATTTGGGAAAAAAACGGGAATTTATGGGGAAAAACAACGGGAGCCCCGGCCAATGAGAGCGGGGGGGCCTGGGTGAGGCCTGGATTGGGGAAAAAAACTGGAATTTGGGAAAATCAATGGGATTTATGGGGGAAAAAACGGAATTTATGGGGAATCTGGGATTTATGGGTGAAAAACAGATTGTGGGAAACAACGGGAATTTATGGGGGAAAAACAACAAGAATTGTGGGGGAAAAACAACAGGAATTTATGGGGGAAAACAACGGGGATTTATGGGGGAAAAACAACGGGAATTGGGGAAATCCGGGATTTATGGGGGAAAACAACGGGAATTTATGGGGGAAAACAATGGGAATTTATGGGGGAAAACAACGGGAATTGGGGAAAATCCGGGATTTATGGGGGAAAACAACGGGAATTGGGGAAACCCGGAATTTATGGGGAAATGCAGAACTCGGGGCCGAAATCCCGAATTTTGGGCGAAAAAAATCTGATTTTGGGGGCAAATATCTAAAGTTCTGGGGGGCAAATTTTGGGAGGGAAATCCTGAATTTTAGAGAGTAAAATCTGAATTTTTGGGGTGAAAAAATCTGAAATTTTTTGGGGAGAAAATCTGAATATTGTGGGGAAAAAATCCAGTTTTGGTGGGGGCAAAAAGCTGAATTTTGGGAGAAAACAAAAAAATTTTGGTGGGAAAAAAATAACAAAAAATTTGGTAGGAAAAAAGTATCCAATTTCGGGTGTAGAAAACAGAATTTTGGGTTATAAAAATGCAATTTTGGTTAAAAACTCCGAATTTTCAGCCCCGTCCGGCTCCGGCTCCGGCTCCAGCTCCAGCCTGTGGCCCTCCAGCCCCGCCCTCACCTCCACGGCGCGCAGGAGGCCCCGCCCCCAGCCCAGGCCACGCCCCTCGCTCCATTTGCGCAGGTGCGGCCCCGCCCCCACCCCCCAATGCAGATGTGGCCCCGCCCCCAGCCCAGGCCCCGCCCCTTTCCCCACACGCACAGGTCCGGCCCCGCCCCCACCCCAAAATAGCCCCAAAGTTTGGGGGAGAATCCCAGAAAAATCCCCAAAAATCCCAAATTTTGGGTTTTGTCCCCCCACAGCAGCGACTCCAGGAGGACCTGGGAGTCCCGGTGAGGAAATTTGGGGATTTTTGGGGGGAATTTGGGGATTTTTGGGGGGATTTTGGGGAAATTTGGGGATTTTGGGAGGGTCCTGGCTGAATTTGGGAGGGGGATTTTTGAAGATTTTTGGGGGGAAAATTGGGAAGAAATTTCGGGTTTGGGGGGAATTGGGGCGAAGTTTTGGGGTTTTTGTGGGGCCCTGGGTGGAATTTGGGGATTTTGGGGGGAATTTGGGGATGAAAGTTTTGGGGAATTTCAGGGAAATTTGGGGATTTTGGGTGGGGGTTGGAGGAAATTTGGGGGAGATTTGGGGATTTTGGGGGATCCTGGGTGGGGTTTTTTTGGGGGAGGGTCTTGGGATCAATTTTGGGGGGGAATTTGGGAATTTTAGGGAGTATTAATGGAAATATTAGGGGAATTTTATTATTAATGGAAATTTTAGGGTATTAATGGAAATTTTAGGGGAATTTTGGGTGAATTTGGGGGATTTTGGGGTTTCTTTTATCCCCCTGCTCAGCCTGACCCTGATGGAGGAGGAGGAGGAGGAGGAGGAGGAGGAGGAGGAGGAAGAGGAGGAGGAGGAAGAGGAGACCCCAAACAGCCCCGGGGTGAGACCCCAAAAAACCCCAAAAACCCCCAAAATTCGGGGGCAAAAAACCCAAAAAGTTCGGGAAAAAACTCCCAAAAATTTGGAGAAAACTCCCCAAGATTTGTGGGAAAAAAATCCCAAAATCTGGGGGGGAAAACCCCCCAAAAATTGGGAAAAAATAACTCAAAAATTTGGGAAAAAAATCTCAAAAATTTGAGAAAAAAACCTCAAAAATTTGGGGAAAAAACCCCAAAAATTTGAGAAAAAAAACCTCAGAAATTTGGGAAAAAACCCCAAATGTTGGGAATTTTCCCCAAAATGTTTTGGGTTCTCCCCAGAGCCCCCTGGAGCAGCCCCGGGACCTTTTTGGCTCCTCCAGCCTCGACTTCCAGGTGAGATTTTGGGGATTTTGGGATTTTTTGGGAATTTTTGGGGGGATTTTGGGATTCCTCAAAACTTGACCCCAAACTTTGGCTCCTCCCCCATTAAAAATGAACATTTTGGGTGAATTTTGGGATTTTTTTTGGGGTTTTCACCCCCAGATTCTGAGGATGAAACCCCAAAATTTCCCTTTTGTTTTTTTGCCCATTTTTGGGGTTTTTTTACCCCAAATTTGGGTCCTTCCATTACAGAAATCCCAAAATTCTGATGGTTTGGGGCTTTTTGGGGGGAATTTTTTGTGTTTATTTCAAATATTTTGGGATTATATTATAATATAATATAATTATAATAATATAATATAATAAAAACTAAAATTAATATAATATAATATAATATAATATAATATAATATAATATAATATAATATAATATAATATAATATAATATAATATAATATAATTTCTTCTCTTCCCAGACTTTCTGAAGCCACAATTCCAGATTTCCCCTGGAGTTTTTTCCCATTTTTTGGAGTTTTCTTCTCAAAATTTCTGATTTTTTTTCCCAGTTCAAATTCCAAACTGGAGCTTTTTGGGCCATTTTTTGGGGGAATTTTTGGGATTTCTCCCGAATATTTTGGGGTTCCCGCCCCTTTATCTCTGGGAATGAAATTTTATTTTCTGGGAATGAAATTCTCAAATTCCCTCGAGTTTTTCCCATTTTTTGGGGTTTTCACCCCAAAATCTGGGCCCTTTCCAGTTACAAATTGAGAATTTTTGAACGTTTTCTTTGGGAATTTTTGGGATTTCTCCCCGATTTTTGGGTTTCCCACCCTTTATTTCATTCCAGACTTTCTGAGGGTGAAATCCCAAAATTCCCCCTCAGGTTTTTCCCATTTTTCGCCGTTTTCACCCCAAATTCCCCCAATAAAAATCTGCAGCAGCTCCTTCCTTTCTGGGCTCGTTTCTTTGGGAATTTCGCTGGAATTTCTTGGGAATTTCGGGGTCTTTTCCCAGAATTTTGGGGTTCCCGCCCTCCCTTCTCTTTCTGCACTTCCTGACCTCGGAATTCTGAATTTTCCACCCCTTTTTTCCCTCTTTTTCCCCCAATAAAAGCAGCGACACTTCTGTGGTTTCTGGACCCTTTTTTTGGGAATTTCACTGGAAAATTTTTGGGAATTTCTTGGGAATTTCGGGATCTTTCCCCCAAATATTTTGGGTTTCTGTTTTTTCTCTTCCCGCACTATTTTAGGAGCAGAATCCTGAATTTTCCACCCCTTTTTTTTGCCCATTTTGTCCCCAAAATTTCCCAATAAAATCAGCAACCGCTCCCTCATTTCTGGGCCATTTCTAGGGGGAATTTTTTGGGAATTTCTTGGGAATTTTGGGATCTTTTCCCCAAATATTTTGGGTTTCCTCTCCTCCTCTTCCCACGTTATTTTGGGAGCAGAATCCCGAATTTTCCACCCCTTTTTTTTACCTTTTTCTTCCCGTTTTTCCCCCAATAACAGCACCGACACCTCCCTCGTTTCTGGGCCGTTTTCTGGGGGGAATTTTGCAGGAAATTCTCTGGAATTTCTTGGGAATTCTGGGATCTTCCCACATTTTATTTTTGGAACAGAATCTTGAATTTTCCACCGCTTTTTTTTAACCTTTTTTTCCCCGTTTTTCCCCAATAACAACACTGACACCTCCACCATTTCTGGGCTGTTTTTTTGGGAATTTCACTGGAATTTCTTGGGAATTCTGGGATCTTCCCACACTGATTTTGGAACAGAATCCTGAATTTTCCACCCCTTTTTTTTACCTTTTTCTTCCCGTTTTTTCCCCTAATAACAGCACCGACACCTCTGTTGTTTCTGGGCCATTTTTTTTGGCATTTCACTGGAATTTTGTGTTCTCATCCCAGAGTTCCGGCGTTCCCACCCTCCCTTCTCTTTCTGTGCTTTGGGGCCTCAGAATTCTGAATTTTCCACCCCCTTTTTCCCCGTTTTTCCCATTTTCTCCCAGTAAAAACACAACACCTCCCTCGTTTCTGGGCCATTTTTTGGGGGGAATTTCTCTGGAATTTCTCGGGAATTTCTTGGGAATTTCGGGATCTTCCCACACTGATTTTGTTGGAACAGAATCCTGAATTTTCAGTGCCTTTTTTGTCCATTTTTCCCCATTTTCCCCCAATAACAACACCGACACCTCCCTCATTTCTGGGCTGTTTTTTTTGGGGATTTTCACAGGAATTTCACTGAAATTTCCCCGGAATTTGTTCCGGAAGGTTCTGTCTCAGAGCCGGAACACGTGGCTGTCGCTTTGGGTCAGGTTCTGCAGTCGCTGTGGGTCAGGGCTGTTCCGGAAGGTTCCAGAAGGTTTTCTCAAAATCGCAGCACGTAGCTGTCGCTGTGGGTCAGGTTTGTTCCGGTAGGTTCTGGAAGGTTCCGTAACGTTCTCTCACAGCTGCAGCACGTAGGAGTCACTGTGGGTCAGGTTTGTTCCGGAAGGTTCCAGAAGGTTCTTTCTCTCTCACACAGCCGCAGCACGTAGGAGTCACTGTGGGTCAGGTTTGTTTTGGAAGGTTCCAGAAGGTTCCAGAAGGTTCTCTCTCACAGCCTGAGCACGTAGCTGTCGCTGTGGGTCAGGTTCTGCAGTTGCTGTGGGTCAGGGTTGTTCTGGAAGGTTCCAGAAGGTTCTCTCTCTCACAATTGCAGCACGTAGGAGTCGCTGTGGGTGAGGTTTGTTCCGGAAGGTTCCGGAAGGTTCTGTCTCACAATCGCAGCACGTAGGAGTTGCTGTGTGTGAGGTTCTGCAGTCGCTGTGGGTGAGGTTTGTTCCAGAACATTCTCTCTCACAGCCTGAGCACGTAGCTGTCGCTGTGGGTGAGGTTTGTTCCGGAAGGTTCCGGAAGGTTCTCTCTCTCTCTCTCACAGCCGCAGCACATAGGAATCGCTGTGGGTGAGGTAGCGCACCCAGCGCTCCTGGAAGGTTCCGGAAGGTTCGCAATCGCAGCACGTAGGAATCACTGTGGGTGAGGTTTGTTCCGGAAGGTTCCAGAAGGTTCTCTCACAGCCGCAGCACGTAGGAGTCGCTGTGGGTGAGGTAGCGCACCCAGCGCTTCTGGAAGGTTCTGGAAGGTTCCGGAAGGTTCCGGAAGGTTCACAATCGCAGCACGTAGCTGTCGCTGTGTGTGAGGTAGCGCACCCAGCGCTGCCCGGCCCCGCCCGAGAGCCGCAGGAAGCGCACGCGCAGCCCCGAGCACGAGTGGGCCGGGAGCTCGAAGGAGCCGTGGGCCGGGCCCAGCTCCAGGCGCCAGCACCGGCTCAGATTTGGAACTTCCAGCTGCAAGTTAACAAAAAAAATGGGAATTTTTGGGGTTTTTTGGGAATTTTTTGGCGATTTTTCGCAATTTTTCCAATTTTTCGGGAGTTTTTTGTCATTTATTGTGAATTTTTTGTGGTATTTTGGGGGTGTTTTTAGGATCTTTAAGGTACTTGGAGTTTGGGAAAATTTTTTAGGAATTTTTGGGAATTTTTTTGAAGGGTTTTTTGGGGGTATTTGGGGAGGTTTTGCTATCGTGGAGCACGAGTGGGCCGGGCCCAGCTCCAGGCGCCAGCACCGGCTCAGGGCCGGCACCTCCAGCTGCAATTTAACAAAAAAATATTGGGAATTTTTAAAATTCAGGAAAAAAATGGGGAATTTTGGGGGTTTTTTCATGATTTTTTGGCCTTTTGTTGGGACTTTTTAGTGATTTTTTGTCCATTTTTGGGGATTTTTTTAGTGATTTTTTTTGAGATTTATTTTGATTTTTCAAGGGATTTTTGGGACTTTTATCAAGTTTCTGGGATTTTTTGGGGATATTTAAGGGGGTTTTTTGGAATTTTTTCAGGCGATTTTTTGGTGATTTTTCGGCCATTATTTGGTGATTTTTTGGAATTTTTGCCAAATTTTTGTGATTTATGGTGATTTTTTGGGGTATTTTGGGGGTATTTTTAGGATATTTAGGGTATTTGGAATTTGAGGGATTTTTTTGGGAAGTTTTTGAGGGATTTTTGGGAATTTTCGGGGAATATTCGGGGTATTTGTTGAAGAGAGCCGAGAGCTGGGAGCCCCCCTGGATTTTGGGGTTGTGAATTTTTTCGGAATTTGTTTTTTCTGCTTTTCAGGGGAATTTCTTGGGGAGGATTTTGGGATAAATTTGGGAATTTTCAGGGGAATCCTGACCTTGAATAGGGCCGAGAGCTGGGAGTCCCCCTGGATTTTGGGGAATTTTTTGGGGAATTTTTTGTGAATTTTTTGCTGATTTTTTTTAATTTTGGGGGAATTTTTTTGGGGAATTTTTTGGGATAAATTTGGGATTTTTTGGGGAATCCTGACCTTGAATAGGGCCGAGAGCTGGGAGCCCCCTGGATTTTGGGGAATTTCTTTGTGAATTTTTTGTGAATTTTTTGCTGATTTTTTTTAATTTTTGGGGAATTTTTTGGGGATTTTTTTGGGGAATTTTTTGGGATAAATTTGGGATTTTCAGGGGAATCCTGACCTTGAATAGAGCCGAGAGCTGGGAGCCCCCCTGGATTTTGGGGAATTTTTTGTGAATTTTTTTGGAATTTTTTCTGATTTTTTTTTGCTTTTTGGGGGATTTTTTGGGGATTTTTTTGGGATAAATTTGGGAATTTTTAGGGGAATCCTGACCTTGAATAGGGCCGAGAGCTGGGAGCCCCCCTGGATTTTGGGGAATTTTTTGGGGAATTTTTTGTGAATTTTTTGTGATTTTTTTTTGCTTTTTGGGGGATTTTTGGGGGAATTTTTTGGGGAATTTTTTGGGATAAATTTGGGATTTTTCGGGGGAATCCTGACCTTGAATAGGGCCAAGAGCTGGGAGCCCCCCTGGATTTTGGGGAAATTTTTGTGAATTTTTTGTGATTTTTTTTGGATTTTTTTGGGGAATTTTTTGGTGAATTTTTGGGGGGATTTTTTGGGGAGGATTTTGGGATAAATTTGGGATTTTTTGGGGGAATCCTGACCTTGAATAGGGTCGAGAGCTGGGAGACCCCCTGGATTTTGGGGAATTTTGGGGGGCATTTTTTGTGAACATTTTTTTATTTTGTGGAGGGATTTTGGGAGGATTTTCATGGGGATTTTTTGGGAATTTTGGGATTTTTTGGGGGAATCCTGACCTTGAATAGAGCCGAGAGCTGGGAGCCCCCCTGGATTTTGGGGAATTTTTTGTGAATTTTTTTGGAATTTTTTGTGATTTTTTTTTGCTTTTTGGGGGATTTTTTTGGGGAATTTTTTGGGATAAATTTGGGAATTTTTGGGGGAATCCTGACCTTGAATAGGGCCGAGAGCTGGGAGCCCCCCTGGATTTTGGGGAATTTTTTTGTGAATTTTTTGTGAATTTTTTTGAATTTTTTGTGATTTTTTTTTGATTTTTGGGGGATTTTTTGGGGAATTTTTTGGGATAAATTTGGGATTTTTTGGGGGAATCCTGACCTTGAATAGGGCCGAGAGCTGGGAGCCCCCCTGGATTTTGGGGAATTTTTTGTGAATTTTTTGCCGATTTTTTTTTTCATTTTTGGGGAATTTTTGGGGGATTTTTTTGGGGAATTTTTTGGGATAAATTTGGGAATTTTTGGGGGAATCCTGACCTTGAATAGGGCCGAGAGCTGGGAGCCCCCCTGGATTTTGGGGATGTCCCAGCGGACGCTGCGCGAGCCCAAATCCAGCTCGGCCGCTTGGTCGGGGCTGCTCAGCTCCTGCGCGAGGCTGGGGGGCAGAAATTGGGGTGAAATCCCCAAATTCCCACCCCCAATCCCAAAATTCCACCCCCAATCCCAAAATCCCAAAAACCCCCGTGAGGTTCCCCAAAAAATTCGCTTCAAAATCCCCAAAAATTCACCCAAAATCCCTCAAAATTCCCTCAGGTTCAGCCCCTAAATTCAGGTTTTATTCCCAAAATTCCCCCCCAAATCCCAGAATCCCAAAAAATTCCCCAAAATTTCCCTTTGAGGTTCCCCAAAAAATCGACTTCAAAATCCCTGAAAATTCACCCCAAATCCTCCTGGATTCCGCCCCAAAAGTTGGGATTTGATCCCAAAAATCCCCTCAAGATTCCCAAAAAATCTGCTCCAAATTCCCTGAAAATCCACCCAAAACCCCCCAAATTCCCCCCAAAATTTGGGATTCACCCCCCAGGACTCCCCAGAACCCCAAAATTCCCAAAAAATTCCCCAAAATTCCCAAAATTCCCAAAATCCCCACCTGGAGACGCCTTTGGGCACCGGCAGCTGCAGGCGGACGTTGACGGCGTGGCTGCAAATTTGGGAATTTGGGGAAAAATTGGGATTTTTGGGGGAAATTTGGGATTTTTGGGGGAAATTTGGGATTTTTGGGGAGTTCTGGGAGTCCCAGGTGGCTGCAAATCCCAGGATTCTCCCAGGAATTCCCAAATTTGCCCCAAATTTCACCTTTTTGGGGGGAGGTCACAGCGCAGCTTCAGGTACAGGCGGATCCTGGGGGAAAAAGGCAAAAATTGGGAAAAATTCCCGGAAATGTGGGAGGGGAAGCCCAAAAAGAATTTGGGAATTCCCTCAGCGGGGTGGGGAAGGGGAAAATCCCTCAAAAAACACCAAAAATTTGGGATATTCCTGAAAATTAGGACCTAAAATGAGGAAAAAATCCTGAAAATTGGGGAAAATCCCTAAAAATTGGGAGAAAAAGCCAAAAATCGGGAAAAATTCATGGAAATTTGGGAGGGAAATCCCCCCAAAAATTTGGGAATTCCTTCAGGGAAAAATTCCCCCCAAAAATAAAAAAAAATCCTAAAATAAAAAAAGAACAACAACAAAAAAAATTAAAAGATAAATCCTACAAAACAAGGGGGAAAAAATACAAAAAAAAATCTTAAAAAAAATCCCCAGAACCTTTGAAAAAACTACTAAAAAAATCATTTAAAAATCCCAAAAAAAGCCGAAAAAAAAATCCCCAAAAACCAGAAAAAAAAACCGAAAAGATGAGAAAAAAAAATCCCTAAAAAATTCACAAAAAACCCAGAAAAAAAAAAAAAAACTTAAAAAAAACCCCAACAAAAATAAAACAAACCCAGAAAAATATCCCAAAAAACCCCAAAGAAATCCTCAAAAAATTAGAAAAAAAAAAAGAAAAAAAATCAGAAAAAAATCCCAAAAAAATCCCAAAAAAACAGAGAAAAAAATCTCAAAAAAATCCTGAAATACCCAGAAAAAAAGCAGAAAAAAATCCCCCAAATTCCCAAATTTGTGGAATTTTCACCTCCCGGAGCCGTCGGTGTCCAGCGAGGGGAAGAGGCGGAAGGGCAGCGGCGCCGGGAGCTCGTCCATCACCTGGTACTGCATCAGCGTCATCTGGGGCAAAAATGCACAAAAATATCACAAAATGTCCTAAAAATGTCCCAAAATATTCAAATTCCCAAAATCCCCACTTTCCCCTAAAAAAATCCCCTTAAAATTCCCTTTTTCCGACAAAAATCCACATTTTTTCCTAAAAAAATCCCCTTAAAATCTCAGTTTTGACCCTTAAAATTCTGTTTTCCCCCCTCAAAAAAATTCCCTTAAAATCCCCATCCAGAAAATCGCCATTTTCCCCCTAAAAATTCCCTTAAAATCCCAGGTTTTCCACCCAAAAAATCCCCTTAAAATCCCAGGTTTTCCACCCAAAAAATCCCTTTTTTTCCTCCCTAAGCCCCCCATTTTTTTCCCTAAAAAAATCCCCTTAAAATCCCAATTTTGAGCCTTAAAATTCTGGTTTTTCCCCTCAAAAAATTCCCTTAAAATCCCATCCAAAAATTTGCCATTTCCCCCCTAAAAATTCCCTTAAAATCCCAGGTTTTCCACCCAAAAAATCCCTTTTTTTCCTCCCTAATCCCCCCATTTTTTCCCTAAAAAAACCTCCCCAAAAATCCCATTTTCCCCCTAAAAAATCCCCTAAAAATCCCCAAAAAATCCCATTTTCTCCCCTAAAAAAAATCCCTGAAAAATCCCATGTTTTCCCCTAAAAATATCCCCTTAAAAATCCCATTTTCCCCTAACAAATCACATTTTCCCCCTAAAAAATCCCAAAAAATCTCATTTTTCCCCCAAAAATCCCATGTTTTCCCCTAAAAATATCCCCTTAAAAATCCCATTTTTGCCCTAAAAAATCCCCTAAAAATCCCAAAAAAATCCCATTTTTTCCCCTGAAAAAATCCCATGTTTTCCCCTAAAAATATCCCCTTAAAAATCCCATTTTTCCCCTAAAAAAATCCCATTTTTTCACCCAAAAAAATCCCTGAAAAATCCCATGTTTTCCCCTAAAAATATCCCCTTAAAAATCCCATTTTCCCCCTAAAAAATACCCTAAAAATTCCTCAAAAATCCCATTTTCTCCCCTAAAAAATCCCCCAAAAAATCCCATTTTTTCCCCTTAAAATTCCCATTTTTTCCCCCAAAACTCCAATTTTTTCCCCGAATTTTTCCCCCAAACTCCTCAATATCCCGAATTTCCCCAAATTCCCGAATTTCCCCGAATTCCCGAATTTCACCTCTCCGGGGTTGGGGGTGACCCTGAGCACGCGGCCGGAGCCGAACTCGTCGAGGCGAACGGAGCCGTGGAACCAAACCTCGTCCACGCGCACCGGCGTGCCGTACCCTGCAACGGTCCGGAAAAATCCGGAAAATTCCCGAAAATTCCACAAAATCCGGGAAATTCACCAAATTCCCCAAAATTCTGGCAAGTTTGGGGGCGGTTTGAGGCGGTTTGGGGCGTTTGAAGTGGAGTTTTAGGGGAAAAAAATGGAATTTTTGAGGAGTTTGAAAGGTGACGGAAAGGGAAAATGGGAAATTTTGGGAATTCTGGAAAATTCCAAAGAATTCCCAAAATTCCCGAAAATTCTGGGGGGTTTGGGGGCTGTTTGAGGTGGTTTGGGGCGTTTGAAGTGGAGTTTTAGGGGAAAAAAAGAAAATAAAAGGGAATTTCGGAGGGGTTTGAGAAGTGATGGTGAGTGGAATTTTGGGAATTGCAGAAAATTCCGGAAAATTCTGGGGGCTCTGAGGGGGCTTTGGGGCGTTTTAAGAGGATTTTTAGGGAATAAAAGGGAAAAAAAGAAAATGAAAGGGAATTTTGGAATGGTTTGAAAGGTGATGGGAAGGGGAAATGGGAGTTTTGAGGAAAATTCAGGAATTCTGGAAAATTCCAGGAGATTTGGAGGGGGTCTGAGGGGGTTTGGGGTGTTTAAAGTGGATTTTTGGGGGGTAAAATGGGATTTGAAAGGGGATGGGAAGGGGGGAAATGGGAATTTTGAGGGAAAGTTTGGGATTTTGGGGGGAATTTGGGAGAAATTCGGGGAAATTCAAGGGAATTTCGTGAGGGCAGAAGGGTCCTGGAAGGGGAAAAAAAGGCGGGAAAAGGGATTTGGGGAGGATTTTGAGGGGGAATTTCAGGGATTTTGGGGGTTCGGGGTCCTGGCGGGGATTTTGGGGGAGGTTTTGGGGTCCCCGATAATTCCGGGGGGGTCTCACCCCTCAGCTCCGATTTTCCCACACAAAATTCCTCCGTGAGGCCGATCCGCAGCTCTGGGGGCACAAAGGGGGCTCAGGGACCCCAAAACCCACCCAGAACCCCCCAAAATCCACCCAAGACCCCCCCAAAAAATTTTTCAGAACCCCCAAAACCCCCAGGAGCCCCAAATTCCTACAAAATCCCCAAAACTTCCCTCAAAATTCCCTCAAATTCCCTTTTCCCGCCCTTTTTTTCCCTTCCAGGACCCTTTTACCCTCACGAATTTCCCTGTAATTCTCCCTAAAATTCCCCCAAATTCCCTCAAAAACCCCCAAACTTCCCACCAAAAATTCTGTGAGCCTCCAAAATCTCTCCAAGAACCCCAAATTGCCTCAAAATCACAAAAAGTTTCCTCACAATTCCTTTAAATTCCCTTTTCCCGCCCTTTTTTCCCCTTCCAGGACCCTTTTACCCTCACGAATTTCCCTTTAATTCTCCTAAAATTCCCCCAAATTCCCTCAAAAACCCCCAAACTTCCCACCAAGAATTTTGTGAGCCTCCAAAATCTCTCCAAGAACCCCAAATTGCCTCAAAATCACAAAAAGTTTCCTCACAATTCCCTTAAATTCCCTTTTCCCGCCCTTTTTTTCCCCTTCCAGGACCTTTTGCCCTCACGAATTTCCCTTTAATTCTCCCTAAAATTCCCCCAAATTCTCTCCAAATTCCCCCAAAATTTTTAGGACCCTCCAGAATTCATTTCAGGAGCCCCAAATCCACCAAAATTCCCCCAAAATTCCCTCAAATTTCCCAAAAATTCCTCCCAACTCCCCCAAATTCCCTTTTCCCGCCCTTCTTTCCCCTTCCAGGACCTTTTCCCCTCACGAATTTCCCTTTCATTCTCCCCAAATTCCCTCACAATTCCCCCAGAATTTTGTGGAATTCCTCAACTTTCCCCTCGAACTCCCCCAAATCTGAGATTTTCCCCTTAAAATTTGGATTTTCTACCTCAAAATTCATTTTTTTTTCCTCAGCAAAAATCTGGATTTTCTGCCTCAAAACTGGATTCTTTTTCCCTCCCAAAATTGCATTTTTCCCACCCAAAAAAAGCCCCAAATTTTATTTTTGTCCCCCCAATTTTTTCAGGCACCCCCTGTAAATTCCAGACTCCCAAAAAACCCCAAAATTTCCCCAAAAAACCCCAAAAAATCCCCAAAAAATCACCAAAAATGGGGTTTTACCTGTGCAGGGGGGCAGGTAGGACTTGAGGCGGATCTCGCCCTGCACGTCGACCTTCAGGGGGGTGCCCTGGCCCAAAAACGCCGATTTTGGGGTTTTTTGGGGTGAAAAACCCAAATTTGGGGTCGGTTTTGGGGTTTTTGGGGGAATTTTGGGGTTTTTGGGGCTCACGTTGGCGGCGATGACGACCGAGAGGCGCTCGAGGACGTCCACGAACACCTCGGGCTTGGGGGGCTGCAGAGAGTTTGGGGTCAAATTGGGAATTTTGGGGTTTTGGGGGATTTTTGAGTTATTTTGGGGATTTTTTGGGTTTTTTTGAGGTTTTTTAGAGGCTTTTTTGTTTGTTTTTGGGATTTTTTATTATTTTTGTGGGGATTTTTGAGGAATGTTTTGGGGAGTTTTGAAGAAACCTGAGATTTTTCATGGAATTTTGGGGATATTTTTGGAGCGATTTTTTGGGGTTTTGGGAAAATTTTTAAAACTTTTTGGGGGATTTTTTTTTATGATTTCTTGGGAATTTTTGGGGGGAGTTTTGAATAATTTTTGGAGATTTTTAAATGGAATTATGGGGGATTTGTGGGGGATTTTTGGGTAATTTTGGGGGATTTTCCATTGAATTCTGGGGGATTTTTGGGGATGATTTTTTGGATTATTTTTTTTTATTTCTAGGGTTTTCCTTTATTAATTTTGGGAGCCTTTTTTGGGATTTGGGGTTTTTGGGGTGGGTTGGGTTTGGGTGAATTTTGAGTGAATTTTGAGCAAATCCAAGCGGGAATTTGGGGATTTTGGGAATTCTGGGCAGGAATTCCAGGAATTTTTGGGAATTTTGGGGATTCTGGGCTGGAATTTCAGGAATTTTGGGGGATTTTTGGGATTTGGGGAATTCTGGGCTGGAATTTCAGGAATTTTGGAGAATTTGGGGGGATTTTGTGAATTCTGGGCTGGAATTTCAGGAATTTTGGGGAATTTGGGAATTCTGGGCTGGAATTTCAGGAATTTCAGGAATTTTAGGAATTCTGGGCTGGAATTTCAGGAATTTTGGGGATTTTGTGAATTCTGGGCTGGAATTTCAGGAATTTTTGGGGATTTTGGGGATTCTGGGCTGGAATTTCAGGAATTTTTGGGGATTTTGTGAATTCTGGGCTGGAATTTCGGGAATTTCAGGATTTTTAGGGAATTTTGGTCCCACCTGGTCTCCCCTGGGGGGGGGGAGGGGTCTCGTGGCCGCCCCCCCCGGCACCACCCGGCTCTGCTGCGTCTCCGCCCCGAACTGAAAAACGCAAAAATTGGGAATTTTTAGGGAATTTGCTTGGTTTTTTCCGGGAATTTCAGGGGTTTTTTCCCATGAATTTGAGGGGTTTCTTTCCCAGGAATTTTTGGGTTTTTTCCCCAGGAATTTTGGTTTTGTCCCCAAGAGTTTTCCTTTTTCTTCCAGGAACTTTGTTGTTTTTTTTTTTTCCCATGAATTTCAAGTTTTTTCCCAGGAATTTTGGGGTTTTTTTTCCCCAGGGAATTTCGGGGTTTTTCCCACGGATTTTGGGCTTTTTCCCCAGGAATTTCGGGGTTTATTTCCCGGGAATTTTTGGTGTTTTTTCCCGGGAATTTTGTAGTTTTTTCCTGGGGATTTTCAGGTTTTTTTCCCAGGAATTTTGGTGTTTTTCCCCAGGAATTTCAGGGTGTTTTTCCCAGGAATTTTGGTGTTTTTTCCCAGGATTTTTTTGGTGTTTTTTCCCGGGAATTTTTTGGTTTTTTTCCCCGGGAATTTTGGTTTTTCCCCACGAATTCCATTTTCCCCCCAAATTCAGTTTTTTGGGGTTTTTTTTCCTGGGAATTTCGGGGTGTTTTTCCCAGGAATTTTGGTGTTTTTTCCCAGGGAATTTTTGGGGTTTTTTCCCGGGAATTTTTGGTGTTTTTACCCATGAATTCCATTTTTTCCCCCCAAATTCAGTTTTTTGGGGTTTTTTCTCCCCGGGAATTTTGGTTTTTTCCCCAGGAATTTTGGTGTGTTTTTTCCTGGAATTTTCAGGTTTTTTCCCCAGGAATTTTGGTTTTTTCCCCATGAATTCCATTTTTCCCCCAAAATTCAGTTTTTTGGGGTTTTCTTTCCCCAGGAGTTTTTGGGTTGTTTTTCCCAGGAATTTTGGGTTGTTTTTCCCAGGAATTTTGGGGTTTTTCCCAAGACTTTCAGGTTTTTTTTCCCAGGAATTTTGGGTTTTTTCCCTGGGAATTTCGGGGTGTTTTTTCCCGGGAATTTTTGGGGTGTTTTTTCCTGGAATTTTCAGGTTTTTTCCCCAGGAATTTTGTTTCTTTCCCCACGAATTCCATTTTCCCCCCAAATTCAGTTTTTTGGGGTTTTTTTTCCCTGGGAATTTTGGTTTTTTACCCATGAATTTTGGTGTTTTTCCCGGGAACTTTTGGGTTTTTTCCCAGGAATTTTGGTTTTTTCCCCACGAATTCCATTTTTCCCCAAAATTCAGTTTTTTGGGGTTTTCTTTCCCCAGGAGTTTTTGGGTTGTTTTTCCCAGGAATTTTGGTGTTTTTTCCCGGGAATTTTTGGGGTTTTTCCCAGGATTTTCAGGTTTTTCCCAGGAATTTCGGGGTGTTTTTTCCCGGGAATTTTGGTGGTTTTCCCCAGGAATTTTCGGGTTTTTCCCCAGGGATTTGGGGGTTTTCCCCCAGGAATTTCGGGGTGTTTTTCCCAGGAATTTCGGGAGGTTTTTCCCAGGAATTTCGGGAGGTTTTTCCCAGGAATTTTTTGGTGTTTTTTCCCTGGAATTTTTTGGGTTTTTTCCCGGGAATTTTTGGTGGTTTTACCCATGAATTCCATTTTTCCCCCAAATTTGGTTTTTTTTTTCCCGGGAATTTTTGGGTGTTTTTTCCTGGAATTTTCAGGTTTTTTCCCGGGAATTTTGATGTTTTTTCCCGGGAATTTTTGGGGTGTTTTTTCCTGGAATTTTCAGGTTTTTTCCCCAGGAATTTTGGTTTTTTTCCCCACGAATTCCATTTTTTCCTCCCAAATTGATTTCTCTGGGGATTTGGCACCCACCAGCCCCACGGAGCCCAGGTCCAGCAGGCTGAAGGGTTTGGGGGCCGCGGGCTCCGAGTGCACGAGGCTGCGCAGAACCTCGGGGGCCGTGCTCTGGATGTGCCCGAAGTCCTGCAAACGGGAAAAAATGGGGATTTGGGGGGAAAAAATGGGGATTTGGGGCAAAATCTGGGGATTTTGGGGGGATTTTTGGGGCAAAAACGGGATTTGGGGATTTGAGGGGTGTTTTGAGGTAAAATCTGGGAGATTTGGAAATTCAGAGGAATTTGGGGGCACTTTGAGGGATTTGGGGGGGTCCAGGAGGCCCCAAATGGCCTCAGGAGCCCCCAGGTTGGCCCCAAAGGGGGTCCCCAGTAACTCCCAGTCCATCCCAGTAACTCCCAGTTCATCCCAGTCCCCCCAAATCCCCTCCCAGTCCATCCCAGTTTATCCCAGTCCCCCCCATTCCCTCCCAGTGCTCTCAAATCCCTCCCAGTCCCATTCCCAGTTTATCCCAGTTCCCCCAAATCCCCTCCCAGTCCCCTCCAGTTTGTCCCAGTCCCCCCCAAATCCCCCCAGTCCATCCCAGTCCCTCCCAGTCCCATTCCCAGTTTATCCCAGTCGCCCCCAGTTACCACCAGTTCCATCCCAGTCCCTCCCAGTCGCTCCCAGTCCGTCCCAGTCTCTCCCAATCCCTTCCCAGTATATCCCAGTCCATTCCAGTCCCCCCCAGTACCCCCAAATCCCCTCCCAGTCCCCCCCAGTCCCTCCCAGTTTATCCCAGTTTATCCCAGTCCCATTCCCAGTTTATCCCAGTTCCCCCAAATCCCCTCCCAGTCCCCTCCAGTTTATCCCAGTTACTACCAGTTCCCTCCCAGTCCTATTTCCAGTTCCTTCCCAGTCCATCCCAGTTTATCCCAGTCACTGCCAGTTTATCCCAGTTCCCCCAAATCCCCTCCCAGTCCCTCCCAGTGCCCTCAAATCCCTCCCAGTTTATCCCAAATCCCTCCCAGTTACCACCAGTTCATTCCCAGTTTATCCCAGTTTATCCCAGTCTCTCCCAGTTACCACCAGTTCATTCCCAGTTCCCCCCTAGTCCCCCCCAGTTAATCCCAGTTACCACCAGTTCCTCGAGCAGCTCCCCCACCAGCCCCAGGTTCATTCCCAGGCTTTTCTCGCTCAGGGGCCCGCAGAAATCCCGGAGCAGCGTCACCAACCTGGGGAGCCAAAACCCCTGAATTTCAGCCCAAAATCCCACCAATATCCTGTCCAAATTCCAGCCCAAAATCCCCCAAAAAATCCCCAAATTTCAGCCCAAAATCCCCCCAAAAACCCCCCAATTCCAGCCCAAAAGCCCCCAAAAAATCCCCCAATTTCCAGCCCAAAATCCCCCCAAAACCCCCCAAATTCCAGCCCAAAATCCCCCAAATATCCTGTCCAAATTCCAGCCCAAAATCCCCCAAAAAATCCCCCAATTTCCAGCCCAAAATCCCCCAAAAAATCCCCAAATTTCAGCCCAAAATCCCCCCAAAACCCCCCAAATTCCAGCCCAAAATCCCCCAAATATCCTGTCCAAATTCCAGCCCAAAATCCCCCAAAAATCCCCCGATTTCAGCCCAAAAATTCCCCCAATTCCAGCCCAAAATCCGGCCCAAAATCCCCGAATTCCAGCCCAAAATCCCCCAAAAATCCACAAATTCCAGCCCACAATCCTGCCCAAAACCCCCCGATTTCAGCCCAAAATCCCCCAAAATCCTGCCCAAAATCCAGCCCAGGAATCCCCAAAATCCTGCCCAAAATCCCCCCAAAAACCCCCCAATTTCAGCCCAAAATCCCCCAAAAATCCCCAAATTCCTGCCCAGGAATCCCCAAAATGCAGACCAAAATTCTGCCTGAAATCCCCAAATTTCAGCCCAAATTCCAGCCCAAAATCCTACCCAAAATTCCCTAAAATCCTGCCCAAAATCCAGCCTGAATTCCAGCCCACAATCCTGCCCAGGAATCCCCAAAATCCTGCCCAAAAATCCCCTTGAAATTGCTGAGAAAAATCACAAGAAATCCTTTTAAAAAAATCGCTAAAAATGAAGAAAAAAATCTCCTAAAAATCCCTTAAAAACCATTAGAAAATCCTTAAAAAATCACCCAAAATTCACAAAAAATCACAGAAAAAAGCCTCAAAAATCCCCCAAAATAATCCCTAAAAATCCCCTAAAATAATCCCAGAAAATTCTGAAAAAATCCTCTGAAAGTATCGCTAAAAATGAAGAAAAACATCTCCTAAAAATCCCTTAAAAACCATTAGAAAATCCTTAAAAAAATCACCCAAAATTCACAAAAAATCACAGAAAAAGCCCCAAAAATCCCCCAAAAAATCCCTAAAAAATTCCCCAAAATTTCCCCAACTCCCCCAAAAGCCCGAAATGCCCGAAAAGGCCCGAAATGGCGAGTTTGGCTTTACCTGTTGAGGAACTCGATGAGGGTGAAGGGCGAGGCGTCGCCCTCGGAGGCGGCCCCGAAGAAAAGCCCCCCGTGCCTGACGTGGGCAAAGTGGAGCCCCCCGAGGGTCTGCGGGCACGGAGTCCTCAGGGACCCCCAGAAACCCCAAAAACACCAAAAACACACCCCAAAAACCCCAAAAACCCCAAAAACCCACCCCAAAAACCCCAAAAACCCACCCCAAAACCCCCAAAAACCCACCCCAAAAACCCCAAAAACACACCCCAAAAACCCCAAAACCCACCCCAAAAACCCACCCCAAAAACCCCCAAAACCCCAAAAACCCACCCCAAAAACCCCAAAAACCCACCCCAAAAACCCCAAAAACCCCAAAAAACCCCAAAAACCCACCCCAGAAACCCCAAAAACCCCAAAAACCCCAAAAACTGACCCCAGAAACCCCAAAAATCCACCCCAGAAACCCCAAAAAACCCCAAAAACCAACCCAGAAACCCCAAAAACCCACCCCAAAAACCCCAAAAACCCCCCAAACCCACCCCAAAAACCCCAAAAACCCACCCCAAAAACCCCCAAAACCCACCCCAGAAACCCCAAAAACCCACCCCAAAAACCCCAAAAACCCACCCCAAAAACCCCAAAAACACACCCCAAAAACCCAAAAACCCCAAAAACACACCCCAAAAACCCCAAAAACCCACCCCAAAAACCCCAAAACCCCAAAAACCCACCCCAAAAACCCACCCCAAAAACCCCAAAGCCTGAAAGTTCGCATGGGATTCCGTAAAAACCTACCCAAAATCCCACTAAATTCACCCAAATTCCCCTCAAAATTCACCCCAAATCCACCCAAAATCCCCTCAAAATTAATCCAAATTTCCCTCAAAATTCACCTAAAATCCCCTCAAAATTCACCTCAAATCCCCCTCAAAATTCACCTCAAATCCACCCAAAATCCCCTCAAAATTCACCCAAATTCCCCTCAGAATTCATCCAAATTTCCCTCAAAATTCACCTAAAATCCCCTCAGAATTCACCTCAAATCCCACCCAAAATTCACCCAAAATCTCCTTCAAAATTCACCTCAAATCCCCTTCAAAACTCACCCCAAATCCACCCAAAATCCCCTCAAAATTCACCCAAATTCCCCTCAGAATTCATCCAAATTTCCCTCAAAATTCACCTAAAATCCCCTCAAAATTCACCTCAAATCCACCCAAAATCCCCTCAAAACCCCTCCAGGACCCTCCAAATTTCCCCTCAGACCCCAAAAATCCCCAAATCCCCAAAAATCCCCCAAAATCTCCTGAAATCGCCCCCAAATCCCCTCAAAATGCCTCAACTCCCTCCCCCCAAATAAAACTCCCCTAAAATCTCCCCAAAATCCCCCCAAATCTCCCCAAAACTCTTCCAGCACCCTAAAAATCCTCAAATCCCCGAAATTCCCCAAAATTTTCCCAAAATCCCCTCAGAACCCCCCGAAATCCCCCTCAAATTACCCTCAGAAATCCCCCAAATCCCCCTCATAACACGCCCCAAAACCCCTCAAATCTCCCCAAAATCCCCTCAAAACTCCCAAAAATCCTCTCAAAACCCCCCAGAACCTCCCCAAAACCCCTCCAGGACCCCAAAAATTCTCAAATGCCTCAAAAATCCCCCAAATTATCGCGAAATCCCCTCAGAACCCCCCCAAAATCCCCTCAGAAATCCCCCAAATCCCCCTCAAAACGCGCCCCAAATCCCCTCAAAATCCCCTCAAAACTTCCCGAAAACCCCGCAAACCCCTCCCGGACCCCCCCAAACGCGGTGAATTTGCCCCAAACGCGGTGAATTTGCCCGAAATTTGCGGAATTTGCCCGAAATTGGCGGGATTTGCCCCAAGCGCACCCACCACGAACACCGGGGGCTGCTCCCCCCCCACGGCCGAGACCCCGCGGTAGAACAGCTCCGTGACGTCACGCGGCGCGCGGGGGGGGTCCCCGCGGACTGGGGGGGGTCAAGGAAATTTGGGGGGTCCTGAGGGGATTTTGGGGGGAGTTTGGGGAACCTGGGGGTTTGAGGGGGTTTGGGGGGTTTGGGGGGGTCTGGGGTTTGGTGGAAGATTTGAAGGGAGTCAAGGAATTTGGGGGAGTTTGGGCAATTTTGGGGGGAATTTTGGGGGGTGGGGGGGGGGGGATTCAGGGCGGGATGAGGGAATTTGGGGGGTCCTGAGGGGTTTCGGGAGGGATTGAGTTAATTTGGGGAGGATTTGGGGGGTCCTGGGGGTTTTCGGGTGGATTTGAGGTGTTTGGGGGATCAAGGAAATTTGGGGGGTTTGGGGAGATTTGGGGGGTTCTGGGGGGGTTCGGGGACCCTGAGGGGATTTTGGGGGGATTTGCGGGTTCTGAGAGGGTTAAGCCGGGTCTGAAGGGGTTTGGGGGCGGTTTTGGGGTCCCGAGGTGGATTTTGGGGTGATTTCGGGGGCATTTGGGGCTGTTTTGGGGGATACAGTCCCTGTGGATCAGGGGGTCCCCCTTGGAGCTGAGGATGAAGAGCTGGGAAAGCATCTGAGGGGAGAGGAGGAAAAACGGGATCAGAGACCCCCAAACTTCCCCCAAATCCCCCGAAATCCCCTCAAAACTGAGCCCCCCCCAACATCTGAACCCGCCAAAACCGGAGCTCTCCTCAGAGCGTAGCCCCCCCCCACCCCCGAGCCTCCCCACCAGACCCCCGAGCCCCCCAACCCCTCCCCGGCCCCCAAAGTCCCCTCAGGGACCCCCAAAGTCCCCAAAATCCGCCCCAAAAAGCGACGCGGCCCCTTTAAGAGGGGGCGTGGCCCAGCCCCTCCCGAGCCCCCCGAACCTCCGGGCCGGTTCCTGCCGCCGCCGCGCGCGTGGCCCCGCCCACTGCGGGCGTGGCCTCGCCGCACGTGGGCACCGCCGCGCTTTCCTATTGGCTGATCTCTCCCCGCCTCCGCGCGTCCTCTGCTGTGACTGGTTGGCGCTCTCGTCCGGCGGAAGGCGGACCCTGCGCCTTGATTGGTCGGTGCCCGTCACGTGGTTACCTGTTTTCGCGCCACTCGCTGTGAGGGGAAAGTGGTGGCGGGAAAAGAGGGAGCGGCCGTGAGGGGAAAATCGCGATCGTGAGGGGAATATCGCGACAGGGAATCGCGAAAGCAGCGGCCCCGCCATGGCCCCGCGCGACTACGACAGCGAGAAAGGTTTGGAGCCAGCGGGGGGCGCCGGGACTCTGTTATTGACCCGTTATTATCCGCTATCGGGACCCCCCCTGATTATCCGGACATTGTTGCGATGTTTTGACTCTTTCTCCCGTGTCTGAGCCTCCCCTCTCGGTGTCTGTTTTCCCCTCAGAGAAAGCGAAGCGATTTTTTCAGGAGTTTTACCGGGATGGACCCGACGGGCGCAAGGAATTCCCGTACCGGGAGCAGCTGGTGAGGGCCGGCACCCCCAAATTGTCCTGAAATCTCCTCAAATTCCCCAAAACTCCCTCAAATTCCACCCTGAACCCCCCCCAAATTCTCTCAAATCCCCTCCCACTCACAAGTCCCACCCCAAACTTCCTCCCACCTCCTCAAACCCCCCAAAATTCCGCCTGAAACCCCTTTTTAACAACCCCACATCTCCTCCCACCACCCTAAATCCTCCTCAAACCCCCTAAAATCCCCCGTAAATCCCCCCAGACCCCTTCCAGCCTCCCCAAAATCTCCTCAAATCTCCTCATTCTTCCTAAACTTCCACTCTCACCCACCCTAAATCTCCCCAAATCCTCCCCAAACCCCCTCAAATCCCCTCAAACCCCTTCCAGCCTCCCCAAATCTCCCCCAAACCCCTCATTCCACCCCCAAATCCCCTTTTATCACCCCAGAATTCCCATTTTCAGCCCTAAGTCCCCTTTTTTCATCCCTAAATCCCCATTTTCACCCCAAAACCCCCATTTTTTCATCTGAAACTCCCTTTATTCCCCCCAAAATCCCCTTTATTTCCCCCTAAATCCCCTTTATTCACCTCTAAATCCCCATTTTCCCCTCCAAATCCCGTTTATCTCCCCCAAACTCCCCATTTTCCCCCCAAACTCCCATTTTTCCCCCAAATCCCCATTATTTCCCCTCAGACGGCGCTGGCCCGCCGGGACCAGGTTGCCCTGTGGGTGTCTCTGGACGATGTGGCCGAGGACGAGCCCGAGCTGGCCGAGGCCGTGGTGGAGAACGTGCGGCGCTATGGCCGCGTCTTCTCGGATGCTGTCCATGAGCTGCTGCCCCAGTTCGGCTCTGCTGAGGTCAGGGAGCCCCAAATTGGGGTTTTTTAGGGGTTTTGGGACGTTTTTAGTGGGTTTTCTTTGGTTTATGTGGGGGGGTTTGTGGGCTATGTCCCGCGCTCCGGCCACAGCTGCTTGGAGCTGCTGCCCCACCTCGGCTCTGCTGAGGTCCGGGAGCCCTAAATTCCGAGTGTTGGATGGGTTTTAGGGTTCTTTTTGAGGGATTTTAGGGGGTTCTTGAGGGGATTTGGGGGTTTTTGGTGCGTTTTAGGGGGTTTTTAGGGTTTTTTTGGGGGGGTTTTAGTGTCAATGTCCGGATCTCCGGCCGCGTCTTTTCGGAGCTGCTGCCCCAGTTCGGCTCTGCGGAGGTCGAGGATTCCGAAATTCGGGGTTTTGGGAGTGTTTTGGGTGGGTTTTAGGGTTATTTTTGAGGGATTTTAGGAGCTTCTCGAGGAGATTAGGGAGGTTTTGGGACATTTTTAGTGTTTTTTTAGTGGGTTTTTCGGGTCGGTGTCCGGCGCTCCGGCTGCGTCTCGGAGCTGCTGCCGCAGTTCGGTTCTGCTGAGGTCGAGGAGCCCCAAATTCGGGGTTTTGTGTGGATTTTAAGGGTTTTTTTGAGGGATTTTAGGGGGTTCTTGAGGGGATTTGGGGGTTTTTGGTGTGTTTTAGGGGGTTTTTAGGGTTTTTTTGGGGGGTTTTAGTGTCAATGTCCGGCGCTCCGGCCGCGTCTCCTCGGAGCGGCTGCCCCGCTTCGGCTCTGCTGAGGTCGAGGATTCCGAAATTCGGGGTCTTGGGAGTGTTTTGGGTGGGTTTTAGGGGTTTTTTTGAGGGATTTTAGGAGCTTCTCGAGGAGATTAGGGAGGTTTTGGGACATTTTTAGGGTTTTTTTAGTGGGTTTTTCGGGTCGGTGTCCGGCGCTCCGGCCGCGTCTTCCCGGAGCTGCTGCCCCAGTTCGGCTCTGCTGAGGTCGAGGATTCCCAAATTCGGGGTTTTGTGTGGATTTTAGGGGTTTTTTTGAGGGATTTTAGGGGGTTCTTGAGGGGATTTGGGGGTTTTTGGTGTGTTTTAGGGGGTTTTTAGGGTTTTTTTGGGGGGTTTTAGGGTCAATGTCCGGCGCTCCGGCCGCGTCTCCTCGGAGCGGCTGCCCCGCTTCGGCTCTGCTGAGGTCGAGGATTCCGAAATTCGGGGTTTTGGGAGTGTTTTGGGTGGGTTTTAGGAGTGTTTTTGAGGGATTTTAGGGGGTTCTCGAGGAGATTAGGGAGGTTTTGGGACATTTTTAGGGGTTTTTTTGGGGTTTTTTTAGGGTCAATGTCCGGCGCTCCGGCCGCGTCTTCCCGGAGCTGCTGCCCCAGTTCGGCTCTGCTGAGGTCGGGGAGTCCCGAATTTGGGAATTTTGGGGCTTTTTGGGTGGGTTTTAGGGGTGTTTTTGAGGGATTTTAGGGGGTTCTTGAGGGGATTAGGGGGTTTTTGGGGTGTTTTTGAGGGATTTTAGGGGGTTTTGAGGGTCTCCTTAATTCACCTCCCCAATTTGTGTCCCTCCCTCAGGACCCCCCGGACGTTTACCTGGGGTATTTTAGGGTGGATTTGGGGCATTTTTGGGTGGGATTTTGTGGCAATTTTGAGTGGAATTTTGGGTGGGGGATCCCCCAGCTCCCCCTGAGCCCCCTCCCCAAATTCCCCCTTTCCAGGCCGCCCCCCGGGACCCCCTGGACGTTTACCTGGAGCATCGGCTGCTGCTGGAGCAGCGGGGCCGGGCCGGGGGCGCCCCCAGGAGCCCCCAGAACCAATTCCCGCCGGAGCTGCTGCGGCGCTTGTGAGTCTGCCCAGGGCCCCAAAATCCCAGCCCTCACCCCAATCCCTTTTCTCCCCATTTTCCTTCCCTTTTTCCTTCACTTCTTCCCCAATTCCCCACCTTTTTTCCTCCCATAATTCCCATTTTTTTCCCCTCCAGCCCCATATTTTCTGTTTTTCCCCCAAATCCCCATTTTTTTCCCCTTTTCCCTCTCACAATTCCCATATTTTCTGTTTTTCCCCAAATCCTGGTGTTTCCCCCCACAGTGAGCTGTATTTCCGGGCTCCCTCGTGCTCCAAGGCCGTGTCCCCGCGGGAGCTGTGATCCCCATTTTTAACCCTATAATTCCCATTTTTTCCCTATTTAACCCCCATATTTTCTGTGTTTCCCCCCACAGCGAGCTGTATTTCCGGGCCCCCTCGTGCTCCAAGGCCGTGTCCCCGCGGGAGCTGTGATCCCCATTTTTAACCCTATAATCCCCATTTTTTTCCCCATTTCCCTCTCACAATCCCCATATTTTCTGTTTTTCCCCACAGTGAGCTGTATTTCCGCGCCCCCTCGTGCTCCAAGGCCGTGTCCCCGCGGGAGCTGTGATCCCCATTTTTAACCCTATAATCCCCATTTTCCCCCACAGCGAGCTGTATTTCCGCGCCCCCTCGTGCTCCAAGGCCGTGTCCCCGCAGGAGCTGTGATCCCCATTTTTACCCCCCACAAACCCCATTTTTTACCCTATAATTCCCTTTTTTTTTCCCATTTAACCCCCATATTTTCTATTTTTTCCCCAAATCCCCATTTTCCCCACAGCGAGCTGTATTTCCGCGCCCCCTCGTGCTCCAAGGCCGTGTCCCCGCGGGAGCTGTGATCCCCATTTCTCTCCCCACAAACCCCATTTTTTACCCTATAATTCCCATTTTTTCCCTATTTAACCCCCATATTTTCTATTTTTTCCCCAAAATCCCCATTTCCCCCCACAGTGAGCTGTATTTCCGCGCCCCCTCGTGCTCCAAGGCCGTGTCCCCGCGGGAGCTGTGATCCCCATTTTTAACCCTATAATCCCCATTTTCCCCACAGCGAGCTGTATTTCCGCGCCCCCTCGTGCTCCAAGGCCGTGTCCCCGCGGGAGCTCCGCGCCGGCGCCATCGGCTCCTTGGTGACGGTGCAGGGAGTGGTGACGCGGGCGAGCGAGGTGCGGCCGCTGCTGCGCGTGGCCACCTACAGCTGTGACCAGTGCGGGGCCGAGACATACCAGCCGGTACTGGGGCAAACTGGGGCATACTGGGAGGGACTGGGAATGGGCTGGGTTATACTGGGAATGGACTGGGATGGACTGGGTTATACTGGGATGGACTGGGATGGTCCCAGTGCCACCTACAGCTGCGACCAGTGCGGGGCCGAGACATACCAGCCGGTACTGGGATATACTGGGAGGGACTGGGTTATACTGGGAATGGACTGGGAGGGACTGGGTTATACTGGGATGGACTGGGATGGTCCCAGTGCCACCTACAGCTGCGACCAGTGCGGGGCCGAGACATACCAGCCGGTACTGGGATGGACTGGGAGGGGTTTGGGTTATACTGGGATATACTGGGATGGGCTGGGAATGGACTGGGATGGTCCCAGTGCCACCTACAGCTGCGACCAGTGCGGGGCCGAGACCTACCAGCCGGTACTGGGATATACTGGGAGGGACTGGGTTATACTGGGAATGGACTGGGATGGTCCCAGTGCCACCTACAGCTGCGACCAGTGCGGGGCCGAGACCTACCAGCCGGTACTGGGATATACTGGGATATACTGGGATATACTGGGATATACTGGGAATGGACTGGGAGGGACTGGGTTATACTGGGATGGTCCCAGTGCCACCTACAGCTGCGACCAGTGCGGGGCCGAGACCTACCAGCCGGTACTGGGATGGACTGGGATGGACTGGGAGGGACTGGGAATGGACTGGGTTATACTGGGATGGACTGGGTTATACTGGGATGGTCCCAGTGCCACCTACAGCTGTGACCAGTGCGGGGCCGAGACCTACCAGCCGGTACTGGGATATACTGGGATATACTGGGAGGGACTGGGAGGGGTTTTTGAGGGAATTTCGGGCATTTCAGGTGGATTTTGGGGGATTTTTTGTGTTTTTGGGGTCTCTCCCCTCACAGATCAAAGGCCTCATTTTCCCGCCTTTTTCAAAGGGC
>NW_026992808.1:0-30164 GCF_028769735.1 Zonotrichia leucophrys gambelii
TTGATTTCGGGCAGGTTTTGGGCCATTTTGTCGATTTCGGGCTGATTTTGGGTCCGCATTTGGGGCTGATTTTGGTCGATGGGCTGATTTGGGTGGATTTGGATCTGATTTGGTGGATTTTGGCGGGATTTTGGTCGGATTGGGGCTGATTTGGGTTGGATTTTGGATGAGTTTGGGTTGGATTTGGGCTGATTGGACAGCGCTTGGGGGGGACTTTGGGGGATTTGGGGCTGATTTGTGTCTGGATTTTGTGGGGATTTGGGCCGATTTCGGGCTGATTGGGGGGTTCCATTTTTGAGCAATTTGGTTGGCATTTTGGAGAGTTTTGATTGGATTTGGATTGATTTCGGGGGAAAATCAATTGGTTTGGGGGAGGTTTGGGGTCTCATTTGGCTCATTTGGGCATTGGCATTTTTCGAGAATTTTTGGGTTGGCCATTTGGGGCTGTATTGGGGCTCAGACTTGGGGGGGATTTGGGGGACTTGGCGCTGATTTGGGATGGATTTTGGAGAGTTTTGGGGCTGGATTTGGGGGATTTGGAGATGGTTTGGGGGATTTGGGGCTGATGTGGGGTCGGATTGGGGCTGATTTGGGTTGGATTTGGGGGATTTGGGCCCAGGATTTGGGGCTGGGTTTGGGGCTGATTGGTGGATTGGAATTTTTGGGGGATTTGGGGCTGATTTGGGGTTGGATTTTGGGGGATTTGGGGCGATTTGGGGTTGGATCTGGGGCTGATTTGGGTTGGATTTTGGAGAGTTTTGGGATTGGATTTGGGATTGATTTGGGGAAATCAGTTGGTTTGGGGGGGATTTGGGGCTGATTTGGGGTCGGATTTGGGGCTGATTTGGGTGGGATTTGGGCTGATTTGGGATTGGATTTTGGAGAATTTTGGGAGGGTTTGGGGCTGATTTGGGACGGTTTGGGCTGATTTGGGGTTGGGTTTGGGGCTGATTTGGGGTTGGATTTGGGGCTGATTTGGGGGTGGATTTGGGGTTGGAGTTTTGGGGGATTTGGGGCTGATTTGGGTTGGATTTTGGAGAGTTTTGGGGTTGGATTTGGGGCTGATTTGGGGTTGGATTTGGGGCTGATTTGGGGTATTTTTAGGGTATTTTTGAGTATTTTTCCAGTACTCCTTGGTGGTTTTGGGGCTGATTTGGGCTCGGTTTGGGGCTGATTTGGGCTCGGTTTGGGGCTGATTTGTGCTCGGTTTGGGGCTGATTTGGGGTCAGTTTGGGGCTGATTTGGGCTCGGTTTGGGGCTGTTTTGGGGAATTTTTTAGGGGTATTTTTGAGGTATTTTTTCCAGTACTCTTTGGTGGTTTTGGGGCTGATTTGGGGTCGGTTTTGGGGCTGATTTGGGGTATTTTTGAGGGTATTTTTCAGTATCCTGTGGTTTTGGGCTGGTTTGGGCTCGGTTTTGGGGCTGATTTTGTGGTCGGTTTGGGGCTGATTTGGGGTCGTTTTGGGGTTGATTTGGGTCGGTTTGGGGCTGATTTGGGCTCGGTTTTGGGCTGATTTTGGGTCGGTTTGGGGTCGGTTTTGGGGCTGATTTGGGGTCGGTTTGGGGCTGATTTGGGCTCGGTTTTGGGGCTGATTTGGGGTATTTTTAGGGTATTTTTGAGGTATTTTTTCCAGTATTCCCTGGTGGTTTTGGGGTCGGTTTGGGTGTTGATTTGGGGTATTTTTGCGGTATTTTTTCCAGTATCCCTGGTGTGTTTTGGGGCTGATTTGGGCTCAGTTTGGGGCTGATTTGGGCTCGGTTTCGGGGCTGAATTTGGACTCCATCCGCAGCTACGCCGGCCACGGGGCCGGGGCGCGGCTCCTGGACGGGCAGAGCCTCGCCCGCCTGCCCTGCCGGGCCGTGGTTTTGCTCTTCGGCTGCTCCAGCGCCGCCCTGGCCCCGCGGGGAGCGCTCGAGCCCTCGGGCACCGTGCTCAAGTTCGTCCTGGCCGGGTGGTGAGTGCGGGGTTGGGGTTTGGGGGTTGGGATTTGGGGGTTGGAGGTCTGGGATTTCGGGGATTGGGTGTTTGGGATTGGGGGTTGGAGGGTTGGGGGTTTGGGAATTGGGGGTTTGGGAATTGGGAGTTTGGGAATTTGGAGGTTTGGAATTGGGAGTTTGGGAATTTGGGATTTGGGGGTTTGGGATTTGGGGGTTTGGAATTTGGGGTTTGGGGATTGGGGGTTTGGGATTTGGGGGTTTGGAATTGGGAGTTTGGGAATTTGGGGTTTGGAATTGGGAGTTTGGGAATTTGGGGTTTGGGATTTGGGGATTTGGGATTTGGGGTTTGGGATTGGGAGTTTGGGGTTGAAGGTTTGGGGATTGGGGTTTGGAATTGAGGTTTGGGGGTTTTGGGATTTGGGGATTGGGGGTTTGAGGGTTGGGGATTGAGGGTTTGGGATTTGGGGGATGGAGGGTTGGGGTTTGGGAGTTTGGGATTTGGGTTTGGATTTGGGGATTTGGGGTTTGGAGATTGGGGATTGGGACTTGGGGATTTCGAGGTTGGAATTGGGGGTTTGGGATTGGGGGAATTGGGATTTGGAGGTTTGGGGGTTTGGGGATTTGGGGTTTGGGGGTTTGGAATTGGGAGTTTGGGAATTTGGGGTTTGGGAATTGGGGGTTTGGGATTTGGGGTTGGGGGTTTGGAGATTGGAGGGTTGGGGGTTTGGGATTTGGGGGATTGAGGGTTGGAGGTTTCGGGGTTTGGGATTTGGAGGTTGGGATTTCAGGGTTTGGGGATTGGGGGTGTGGAGATTGGGGATTGGGACTTGGAGAGTTCAAGGTTGGAATTGGGGGTTTGGGATTGGGGGAATTGGGATTTGGGGTTTGGGGGATTGGGATTGGGAGTTTGGGGGTTGGGGGTCTGGGATTTCGGGGATTGGGTGTTTGGGATTTGGGGTTTGGAGATTGGAGGGTTGGGGGTTTGGGAATTGGGAGTTTGGGAATTGGGGGTTTGGGATTTGGGGGTTTGGAATTGGGGGTTTGGGAATTTGGGGTTTGGGATTTGGGGGTTTGGGGAGCTCTTGAGGGTTCTGAGGGCTCTGGGCTTTCATGGGGGGCTCTGGATGCTGAGTTTTGGGGCTCTTTTGACTTTGGGGTGTCTCTTTATTTTTGGGCGTTCTCCCTGTGCTCACATCCCCATTTTGAGCTCTCTCTCTCTATTTGGGGTCTCTCACTATTTGGGGTGCATCTCTCTCTGTATTTGGGGTGTGTCTCTGTATTTGGGGTGTATTTCTCTCTCTATCTGGGCTCTGACACCCCCATTTTGGGGTGTCTCTGTATTTGGGGTCACTCTCTGTATTTGGGGTGTATTTCTCTGTCTGTACCTGGCCTCTGACAGCCCCATTTTGGGGTCTCTCTCTATTTGGGGTGTGTTTCTATATTTGGGGTGTCTCTGTCTGTACCTGGGCTCTGACAGCCCCATTTTGGGGTGTCTCTGTATTTGGGGTGTCTCTGTATTTGGGGTCACTCTCTGTATTTGGGGTCTCTCTCTGTATTTGGGGTGTCTCTGTCTGTACCTGGGCTCTGACACCCTGATTTTGGGTTGTCCCCGTTGGCAGCCCGCTGGTGCTGGGGAACCTGTGGGACGTCACCGACCGGGACCTGGACCGGCTGGCGCAGGCGCTGCTGCGGGGGTGGCTGGGGGGGGGCCCCGGGACCCCCCTTTTGGGGCAGCTGGCCCAGGCCCGCCAGGCCCCCCGCCTCAAATGGCTCATCGGGGCCGCGCCCGTGGCCTACGGGCTGCCCGTCAGCCTCTGCTGAGGGGCCGGGGGAGTTTGGGGTCCCCCCATTGCTGGGAGTGAGGGTTTGGGGTCCCTTTGTCACCTTTGGGGTCCCCCCATTTCTGAGAGAGGTGCCCTGGAGTGAGGGTTTGGGGTCCCTTTGTCATCTTTGGGGTTCCCCCAATGCTTGGAGTGAGGGTTTGGGGTTCCTTTGTCACCTTTGGGGTTCCCCCATTTCTGAGAGTGAGGGTTTGGGGTCCCTTTGTCATCTTTGGGGTCCCCCCAATGCTTGGAGTGAGGGTTTGGGGTTCCCCCATTGTCAGGAGTGAAGGTTTGGGGTCCCTTTGTCATCTTTGGGGTTCCCTCATTGCTTGGAGTGAAGATTTGGGGTTCCCCCATTGCCTGGAGTGAGAGTTTGGGGTCCCTTTGGTGCTTTTGGGGTTCCCCCATTGCCGGGAGTGAGGGTCTGGGGTTCCCCCATTACTTAGAGTGAGGGTTTGGGGTCCCTTTGTCATCTTTGGGGTCCCCCCATTTCTTGGAGTGAAGGTTTGGGGTCTTTTCAGGGCTCTTCCATTACCAGGAGTGAAGATTTGGGGTTCCCCCATTGCCTGGAGTGAGAGTTTGGGATCCCTTTGGCATCTTTGGGGTCCCCCCATTTCTGAGAGTGAAGGTTTGAGGTCCTTTTGTCATCTTTGGGGTTCCCCCATTGCCTGGAGTGAAAATTTGGGGTCCTTTTGGTGCTTTTGGGGTTCCCCCATTGCCTGGAGTGAAAATTTGGGGTCCCTTTGTCACCTTTGGGGTTCCCCCATTGCCTGGAGTGAATTTTCGGGTGGGATTCCAGTTGTTTTTGGGGTCCCCCCATTATTTATAGGGGAGAACTGGGGGGTACCCCCATTGCCTGGGGGGGGCTTTGGGTTCCTCCCATCACTTTTGGGATCCACCTGTGCCCTTTGGACTCCCCCGTTTGTTACTTTTGGGGGTCCCCCCATTACCTCTGGTGCCAATTTTGGGGCTCCCACCCCGCGGGGATTTTTGGGGCGTCTGAAGGGAGGAGGGGAGGGTTGAAACTGCCTTAATTTTAACAAAATTTTAACAAGATTTTTAACCATAAATTTGTTTTTATTATTTGCCTGTTTTGCAACAATAAAACTGCTGCCTCTGCACTGACCCCTCCTGAGTCTTTCTGGGCCCCCCCAAATCTCTTCTGGACCCCAAAAAAATATTTTCTTAGAACCCACCACCCTCGGTCCTCCGAGCCACAGGGAGCGCCCTCACAAATGGCGGTTCCCGGTCCTCCGAGCCGCCAGAGGGCGCCCTCACAAATGGCGGTTCCCGGTCCTCCGAGCCACAGGGGGCGCCCTCACAAATGGCGGTGCTCGGTCCTCCGAGCCGCCAGGAGGCGCCCTCACAAATGGCGGTGCCCGGTCCTCCGAGCCACCAGAGGGCGCCCTCACAAATGGCGGTGCCCGGTCCTCCGAGGCGCCAGAGGGCGCCCTCACAAATGGCGGGGCTCGGTCCTCCGAACCGCCGGGGGGCGCCCTCACAAATGGCGGAGCTCGGTCCTCCGAGCACCAGGGGGTGCTGTCACAAATGACGGTTCCCGGTCCTCCGGGGAGCGCCCTCACAAATGGCGGTGCCCGGTCCTCCGGGGAGCGCCCTCACAAATGGCGGTGCCCGGTCCTCCGGGGAGCGCCCTCACAAATGGCGGTGCCCGGTCCTCCGAGCCGCCAGGGGGCGCCCTCACAAATGGCGGTGCCCGGTCCTCCGAGCCGCCAGGGGGCGCCCTCACAAATGGCGGTGCCCGGTCCTCCGAGCCGCCAGGGGGCGCCCTCACAAATGGCGGTGCCCGGTCCTCCGAGCCGCCAGAGGGCGCTGTCACAAATGGCGGTGCCCGGTCCTCCGAGCCGCCAGGGGGCGCCCTCACAAATGGCGGTGCCCGGTCCTCCGAGCCGCCAGAGGGCGCTGCGGCGGCGGGCGCGGCCCCGGCTGAGGGCGGGCGCTCCAAGATGGCGCAAACCGTGAGCGTGGGGGAACTGGGGCTGCCCCAGCTGGAGCTGCTCAAAGGGCAGCTGGAACAGGTCCGGGAGGGGATCGGGAAGGGGTTTGGGGGTCGCGGGGAGGTTTGGGGGTCGCGGTACGGGGTGAGGGGGGAGTGTGGGTGTGGAGGGGGTGCGGGGATGGGAGGGGCGTGGGGAGGGTCCTGAGGGGGGGTTGGGGGCCCCGGCTGGAGCAGGGCTGGGGGATTTTGGGGGGTTTTGGGGGTCCTGATGGGGTTCCTGAGGCCTGGGGGGGTTTTGGGGGTCCCAAGGCCCGGGGGTCGCAGCTGGTGCAGATCAGGAGGGGCTGGAGGGGAATTTGGGGGTCTCCTGAGGGGGTTTTGGGGGTCGGGGGTCCCGGCTGGAGCTGCTCCGGGGAGGCTTCGGGGGGGTTGGGGGTCCTGAAGCCCGGGGGTCGCAGCTGGTGCAGATCATGAGGGGCTGGTTGTGAATTTGAGGGTGTCTGGGGGGGGCTCCTGAGAGATTTTGGGGGTCCTGAGGGGGGTCCCGGCTGGAGCTGCTCCAAGGGCGGCTCTGGGGGCTGCTTGGGGGGTTTTGGGGGTCCCGACTGGAACAGGGCTGAGGGGGCTGAGGAGGTTTTGAGGGTCCTGAGGGGGGTCCCGGCTGGAGCAGGACTTGGGGGATTTTGGGGGTCCCGAGGTTTGAGGGTCGGGGTCCCGACTGGGGCAGGGCTGAGGGGGTTTTGGGGGGTCCCGAGGGGGTCCTGGGGGTCGAGGGTCCCGTCTGGGAGGGCTCGGGGGGATTTTGGGGGTCCCGAGGCCCAGAGGTCTCACACCATGAGGGGCTGGAGGTGAATTTGGGGGGCTCTGGCCGGGTGCCCCCCACCCTTGGCGCCCATCCCAATTTCCGTGACCCCCTCCCCAAAAAGCGTCGCTTCCTCCTCATCCCTTTGGGGCCCTTTGGGGTCGCCCCTTTTGGATCCCCTCCCCCAAATCCCAACTCTGGGGGTCTCCCCTCAATCCTGGGACCCCCCCCAAACCCCTTGGACCCCCCAAAACCCCCTGAACCCCCAAATTGCCCGCAGGAGGTGGAGTTCCTGTCCTCGTCCCTGGCGCAGCTCAAGGTGGTGCAGACCAAGTTCGTGGAGGCCAAGGAGTGCCTGAATGTGCTGCACAAAGGCAACGAGGGTGAGACCCCCCAAAAAAACCCCAAATCCTCACGGGGGGGGTCCCCAAAATCCCCCAAATCTGGATCCAGGGGTTTAAAATGTGGGGGGAGCCCCCGAATTGTGATGGGGTGCTGTGAATCCTGTGGGAGGTCCGTGAATTATGGGGAGGGCAAATTGGGATTTGGGGGGGTCCCAAATCCTCAGAGGGTCCCCAAAACCCGGGGGGGTCCTCAAATATCAAGGGGGGGGGTCCTAAATTATGGGGGAGACCCCCCAAATTCTGAGTGGGGGGGTCAAAAGCTGGGGAGGGTCCCCAAATCTTGATGGGAATCCTGAGGGGAGTGGGGGAAATTCTGAGGGGGTTCCTCAAACCTAAAGGGGGTCCCCAGATATTGGTGGGGGGGGGGGTCCCCAATTCAAGGGGGGGTCCCCAAACCCAGAGGGAGCTGGGGGAGAGCCCAAAATCTTAAAGGGGACCCCCAAATCCTAATGGGGACCCCAAAATCAGGGGGTTCCTAAACCCCATATCCTGTGAGGATCCTCAAATCCTGATGGGGAGCCCCAAATCCTGAATGGGGACCCCAAAATCAGGGGGTTCCAAAACCCCAAATCCTAATGGGGACCCCCAAAATCAGGGATGGTTCCTAAATCCCAAATCCTAATGGGGAGCCCCAAATCCTGAATGGGGACCCCAAAATCAGGGGGTTCCAAAACCCCAAATCCTAATGAGGATCTCCAAACCCAGGGATGTTTCCTAAACCCCAAATCCCAATGGGGAGCCCCAATTCTTAATGGGGGATCCCCAAAACCAAGGGTGGTTCCTAAACCCCAAATCCTGAATGGGGAGCCCCAAATCCTGAATGGGGACCCCAAAATCAGGGATGGTTTCTAAACCCCAAATCTTAATGGGGAGCCCCAAATCCTAAATGGGGACCCCAAAATCAGGGATGGTTCCAAAACCCTAAATCCTAATGGGGACCCCCAAAATCAGGGATGGTTCCTAAACCCCAGATTTAATGGGGACCCCAAAATCAGGGGTTCCTACACCCCAAATCCTAATGGGGAGCCTCAAATCCTAATGGGAACCCCAAAATCAGGGCTGGTTCCTAAACCCTTAATCCTGAATGGGGACCCCAAAATCAGGGATGGTTCCTAAACCCCAAATCCTGAATGGGGACCCCAAAATCAGGGATGGTTCCTAAACCCCAAATCCTGAATGGGGACCCCAAAATCAGGGATGGTTTCTAAACCCCAAATCCTAATGGGGAGCCCCAAAATCAGGGATGGTTCCTAAACCCCAAATCCTGATGGGGAGCCCCAAATCCTAATGGGGGATCCCCAAAACCAAGGGTGGTTCCTAAACCCCAAATCCTAATGGGGAGCCTCAAATCCTAATGGGAACCCCAAACCAGGGCTGCTTCCTGAACCCCAAATTTAATGGGGACCCCAAAATCAGGGGGTTCCAAAACCCCAAATCCTAATGAGGGTCTCCAAACCCAGGGATGTTTCCTAAACCCCAAATCCCAATGGGGAGCCCCAATTCTTAATGGGGGATCCCCAAAACCAAGGGTGGTTCCTACACCCCAAATCCTAATGGGGACCCCCAAATCCTAATGGGAACCCCCAAACCAGGGCTGCTTCCTAAACCCCAGATTTAATGGGGGACCCCCAAACCCCAATAGGGCCCCCCAAGGCCAAGCAGCCCCTGGGGAGGGGATTTTGGGGTTTTTTTGGGGTATCCTGACCCCCCTTTTTCCCACAGGGAAGGATCTCCTGGTGCCTCTCACCAGCTCTGTATCCTTTTGCTGCTCCTGGGAGCCCCCAAGACCCCCATGGTGGGTGGGTGGGTGCCCCCTTGGTGCCCCCTTTGTGCCCCCTTGGTGCCCCCTTGGTGCCCCCTTGGTGCCCCCTGTGCCCCCCGTTTTCCGTGACCCCCCCAGATGTACGTGCCAGGCAAGCTGCAGGACACACGGACGGTGCTGGTGGACGTGGGCACCGGGTACTACGTGGAGAAGGTGGGCAGGGGGCGTCTGGGGGGGCTGGGGACCCCCATTTCCACCTCTCCAGCCCATTTCCCTCCTTCCCCATTTTTCCCATTTTTTCCCTTTTTTTTCCCCATTTTTTCCCTTATTTCCCACCCAGTTTTCTTTCATTTTTCCCTCATTTCACCTCTTTTCCCATCCCATTTTCCAGTGTTTTTTCCCTTATTTCCCACCCCTCTTTCCCCCCTCTTTTCCCTTATATCCCACCCATTTTCTCCCTTATTTCCCACCCATTTCCCCCCATTTTTTCCCTTATTTCCCACCCATTTCCCCCCCATTTTTCTCTTATTTCCCACCCATTTTCCCCCATTTTTTCCCTTATTTCCTCCCATTTCCCATCCCATTTTCCATTGTTTTTTCTCTTGTTTCCCCCCTTTTCCCATCCCATTTTCCACTGTTTTTTCCCTTATTTCCCCCCATTTTTCCCTTATTTCCCACCCAATTTTCCTTCATTTTTCCCCTTATTTCACCTCTTTTCCCATCCCATGTTTCCAATGTTTTTTCCTTTATTTCCCCCCTTTCCTCATCCCATTTTTCCATTGTTTTTCCCTTATTTCCCCCCATTTCCCATCCCATTTTTCCAGTTTTTTCCCTTATTTCCCACCCCTTTCCCCCCCTTTTTTCCCTTATTTCCTCCCATTTCCCATCCCATTTTTCCAATGTTTTTTTCCCTTATTTCCCACCCATTTCCCCCCATTTTTTCCCTTATTTCCTCCCATTTCCCATCCCATTTTCCATTGTTTTTTCTCTTGTTTCCCCCCTTTTCCCATCCCATTTTCCACTGTTTTTTCCCTTATTTCCCCCATTTTTCCCTTATTTCCCATCCCATTTTCCCCCATTTTTTCCCTTATTTCCCCCCATTTCCCACCCAGTTTTCCTTCATTTTTCCCTTATTTCACCTCTTTTCCCATCCCATTTTTCCAATGTTTTTTTCCCTTATTTCCCACCCATTTCCCCCCCTTATTTCCCACCCATTTTCTCCCCATTTTTCCCTTATTTCCTCCCATTTCCCACCCCATTTTTCTTCATTTTCCCTGTTTTTTTCCCTCATTCTCACCCAATTTTTCCTCATTTCCCCATTTTTCCCTCTTTTCCCCATTCCCACCCGTTTTTCTTCTTTTCCCCCTTATTTCCCCCAATTTCCCCCAATTTCCTCCCTATTTTTCCCCTAATTTCCCCCAATTTTACCCCATGTTTTTCCTCATTTTCCCCCTTTCCCACCCCATTTTTCTTCATTTTCCCCCCACTTTTCCCCTAATTTATCCCAATTTCCCCCCATTTTTTCCCTGTTTTTCCCCTAATTTAATCCAATTTCCCCCAAATTTATTCCAATTTACCCAATTTTTCCCCTTTTTCCCCCATTCCCAGTCGGCCGACGACGCCCGGGCGTTTTTCAAGCGCAAAATCGAATTCCTGACGCGGCAAATGGAGAAAATCCAACCGGCCCTGCAGGAGAAGCACGCCATGAAACAGGGTGGGTACCCCAAAATACACCTGAGACCCCTCCCCAAATACCCCTGAGACCCCCCCCCAAAATACCCCTGAGACCCCAGAGTGCCCAAACACCCCGGGACCCCCCCCAAAAAACCCAAAATCCAACCGGCCCTGCAGGAGAAGCACGCCATGAAACAGGGTGGGTACCCCAAAATACCCCTGAGACCCCTCCCCAAATACCCCTGAGCCCCCTGAGACCCCTGAGCCCCCAAATACCCCTGGGACCCCCAGAGTGCCCAAACATCCCGGGACCCCCCCCAAAAAACCCAAAATCCAACCGGCCCTGCACGCCATGAAACAGGGTGGGTACCCCCAAAATACCCCTGAGACCCTCCCCAAATACCCCCTGAGCCCCCAAATACCCCTGAGACCCCCTGGGACCCCCCGAGTGCCCAAACCCCCCCTGGCCCCCCCCACAAAAACCCAAAATCCAACCGGCCCTGCACGCCATGAAACAGGGTGGGTACCCCCAAATACCCCTGAGACCCCTCCCCAAAATACCCTGAGACCCCTCCCCAAATACCCCCTGAGCCCCCAAATACCCCCTGAGACCCCTGGGACCCCCAGAGTGCCAAAACATCCCCGGGACCCCTCCCCCAAAAACCCAAAATCCAACCGGCCCTGCAGGAGAAGCACGCCATGTAAACAGGGTGGGTACCCCCAAATACCCTGAGACCCCTCCCCAAAATACCCCTGAGACCCCTCCCCAAAATACCTCTGAGCCCCCAAATACCCCCTGAGACCCCAAATACACCCTGAGACCCCCAGAGTGCCAAAATATCCCCGGGACCACCCCCAAAAAACCCAAAATCCAACCGGCCCTGCAGGAGAAGCACGCCATGAAACAGGGTGGGTACCCCAAAATACCCCTGAGACCCCTCCCCAAATACCCCCTGAGCCCCCCTGATCCCCCTGAGACCCCCAGAGTGCCCAAACACCCCCGGGACCCCCCAAAAAAATCCAAAATCCAACCGGCCCTGCAGGAGAAGCACGCCATGAAACAGGGTGGGTACCCCAAATACCCCTGAGACCCCTCCCCAAATACCCCCTGAGCCCCAAAATACCCCCTGAGCCCCCTGAGACCCCCCCAGATACCCCAGGACTCCCCCAGGACCACCCCAGATACCCCTGGGACCTCCCCAAGCCCCCCAGATACCCCCAGAACACCCCCAATACCCCCTGAGCCCCCCCCCCCCAAATACCCCCTGAGCCCCCAAACACCCCCTGACCCTTCCCAAACACCCCAGAACCCCCCAAATACCCCCTGAGCCCCCCAGATACCCCCACAGCCCCTCAGGACCCCTCCAAACACCCCCTGACCTTTCCCCCCTCCATTTTTGGGGTCCCTCCTTGACCCCCCTTTACCCCATCCCAAATTTTGGGGTTCCCCCTGGTCCCAGAGTCTCCCAGTCCCCTCCCCACTTTTGGGGTCCCTCCCAGTCCCAGGGTCCCCTTTCCCCCTCCCCACTTTGTCCCATTTCCCTCCAGACCCCTCCCCACATTCAGGACCCTCCCCCCCCCAACCCCTCCCTTGGTTTTGGGGTCCCCCCTTTTCCTCCCCCTGCTTTTGGGGGTCCCCCCTTCCCTTCCAGATTTTGGGTTCCCCTTTTCCTCCCCCTGCTTTTGGGGGTCCCCCTGTCCCTGGTTTTGGGGTCCCCCTTTCCCCTCCAGATTTTGGGTTCCCCTTTTCCTCCCCCTGCTTTTGGGGGTCCCCCTTTCCCCGTCCCTGCTTTTGGGGTCCCCCTTTCCCCTCCAGATTTTGGGGTCCCCCTTTCCCCTCCAGATTTTGGGGTCCCCCTTTCCCCGTCCCTGCTTTTGGGGGTCCCCCCTTTTCCTCCCCCTGGTTTGGGGGTCCCCCTTTCCCTTCCAGATTTTGGGTTCCCCTTTTCCTCCCCCTGCTTTTGGGGTCCCCCTTTCCCCTCCAGATTTTGGGTTCCCCTTTTCCTCCCCCTGCTTTTAGGGTCCCCCTTTCCCCCTTCCAGGGTTCCCCCCCGACCCCTCCCCATTTTCGGGGTGCCCCCGTTTTCGGGGTGCCCCTGACCCGCTGCCCCCCAGCCGTGCTGGAGATGATGACGCAGAAGCTGCAGCAGCTGACGGCGGCTCAGGGGGTCCCGGCGGGGGCCAAGGCGTAGCCCCCTCCCCAAATTGCTACAGAGGGGATTTAGGGGTGCAGCCCCTCCCCAAAACCCTGCACTGGGGCTGCACCCCCTCCCCAAATTGCTACAGAGGGGATCTGGGGGTGCACCCCCACCCCAAAACCCCCCAGAGGGGATTTAGGGGCACAGCCCCCTCCCCAAAAAACCCTGCCGAGGGGATTTGGGGCTGCACCCCATCCCCAAATTCCTGCACTGGAGATTTAGAGGTGCAGCCCCCTCCCCAAAATCCTGACCCTCCCTCATTTTGTACCAGTCCCTGGAATAAAGCAGAGACGGCTCCGAGGGGCTCTGAGGTTTTTTGAGGGGTGAGAGACCCCCGAGTTTGGGTGGGGGGTCCCTGGCCGGGGGTCTGGGGACATTTGGGGACATTCAGGGACATTCAGGGACATTTAGGGATGGGGTCCTTCCCTCTGGGGGGTCCTGAGCCCCCTCCCCAAATCCTTCCCGAGCCGCGTCCTCCCGGCTGCGGCCACGAGGTGGCGCCAGCGACACGGACGGGAGGGGACGGGGAGGGGGATGGAGATGAGGATGGGGACGGGCTGGGGACAGGGTGGGACAGGGACAGGGTGGGGACAGGGCTAGGGACAGGGACAGGGTGGGGACAGGGACAGGGTGGGGACAGGGAGGGGACAGGGACAGGGCTGGGACAGGGACAGGGTGGGGACAGGGACAGGCTGGGGACGGGCTGGGGACAGGGACAGGGTGGGGACAGGGACAGGGACAGGGACAGGGCTGGGGACAGGGTGGGGACAGGGCTGGGGACAGGGACAGGGACAGGGACAGGGACAGGGCAGGGACAGGGCTGGGGACAGGGACAGGGTGGGGACAGGGACAGGGACAGGGCTGGGACAGGGACAGGGCAGGGACAGGGACAGGGCTGGGGACAGGGATGGGACAGGGACAGGGACAGGGATGGGACAGGGACAGGGACAGGGCTGGGACAGGGACAGGGCTGGGGACAGGGACAGGGACAGGGTGGGGACAGGGATGGGGACAGGGACAGGGACAGGGCTGGGGACAGGGACAGGGCTGGGACAGGGACAGGGACAGGGTGGGGACAGGGACAGGGACAGGGCTGGGGACAGGGACAGGGCTGGGACAGGGACAGGGACAGGGACAGGGATGGGGACAGGGACAGGGCTGGGGACAGGGACATGGGGACAGGGCTGGGGACAGGGACAGGGACAGGGTGGGGACAGGGTGGGGACGGGGACAGGGATAGGGCTGGGACAGGGTGGGGACAGGGACAGGGACGGGGACAGGGACAGGGTGGGGACAGGGACAGGGACAGGGACGGGGACAGGGACAGGGTGGGGACAGGGACAGGGATGGGACAGGGACAGGGTGAGGACAGGGACAGGGTGGGGACAGGGACGGGGACAGGGACAGGGACAGGGACAGGGACGGGGACAGGGACAGGGACAGGGACAGGGACAGGGTGGTGACAATTCGGGGCCAGGGTTGGGGTGGTGACAATTTGGAATTTGGGGACAGGGCCAGGCGGTTCCTGTGCCCCACCAGGCTGGGGCTGTGCTGCCATCCCAGCGTGTCCCCAGGGGTGGCAGTGTCCCCGCACAGCCGGGGGTGGCTGTCGCTGTCACTGTCACCGTCACTGTCACTGTCACAGCCAGCACCGCCGGGGGGAGGTGACAAGGCGTGACACCGAGGGTGACACAAAAGCCGTGGGGACATCTCTGGCCGGCCTGGAGGTGCCACCACCCCCCTCGCTGTGTGTCACCCGTGTGTCCCCCCCCGGCTGTCCTTTGTGCCACCTCTGTGTCCCCTGTGCCACCCCCGTGTCCCCTGTGCCACCCCCCTGTCCCCTGTGCCACCCCTCTGTCCCCTGTGCCACCCCGTGTCCCCTGTGCCACCCCCGTGTCCCCTGTGCCACCCCCGTGTCCCCTGTGTCACCCCTGTGTCCCCTGTGCCACCCCCGTGTCCCCTGTCCCCCCCCCCTGTCCCCTGTGCCACCCCCCTGTCCCCTGTGCCACCCCCGTGTCCCCTGTGCCACCCCTCTGTCCCCTGTGCCACCCCCGTGTCCCCTGTGCCACCCCCGTGTCCCCTGTGCCACCCCCGTGTCCCCTGTGCCACCCCTCTGTCCCCTGTGCCACCCCCGTGTCCCCTGTGCCACCCCCAGCAGAGGCAGAGCTGCGATCCAACCCCGGCGCCTTTATTGGGGACAAACTGGGACAGACCGGAACCCCCGAGCCCCCCCCGGGGGTGCTGCCATGCATGGGTGGGGGTGGGGGGGGGTCGGGGGTGTCACCGCTGTCACCAGGGGGGTCCCAGTGCCCCAGAGGTCACTCGGGGTTAATGGTGAAGCCCGAGAAGGTTCTGGAGTTGGGGGTCCCGGTTATTGGGGGGTCCTGGGAGTCCCGGCTCAATCAGGGTAGATGATGAAGCTGAAGAAGGTTCTGGAATTTGGGAGTCCCGGTTATTGGGGGTTCTGGGGGTGCTGTGGGTCAGTCGGGGTAGATGATGAAGCCCGAGAAGGTTCTGGAATTTGGGGTTTCAGTTGGGGCAGATGATGAAGCCCGAGAAGGTTCTGGAATTTGGGGTTTCAGTCAGGGTAGATGATGAAGCCTGAGAAGGTGCTGGAATTCGGGAGTCCTGGTTGTTGGGGGTTCTGGGGGGGTCCCGGGGGTCCCGGTTTCAGTCGGGGTAGATGATGAAGCTGAGGAAGGTTCTGGAATTGGGGGTTTCAGTCGGGGTAGATGATGAAGCCCGAGAAGGTTCTGGAGTTGGGGGGTCCTGGGGGGGTTTTGGGGGGTCCCGGCTCAGTCGGGGTAGATGATGAAGCCCGAGAAGGTTCTGGAGTTGGGGGGTCCCGGGGGTCCCGGTTTCAGTCGGGGTAGATGATGAAGCCCGAGAAGGTTCTGGAATTGGGTTTCAGTCGGGGTAGATGATGAAGCCCGAGAAGGTTCTGGAATTTGGGTTTCAGTCGGGGTAGATGATGAAGCCCGAGAAGGTTCTGGAATTGGGGGTCCTGGTTATTGGGGGGTCCCGGGGTCCCGGTTTCAGTCGGGGTAGATGATGAAGCCCGAGAAGGTTCTGGAATTTGGGTTTCAGTCGGGGTAGATGATGAAGCCCGAGAAGGTGCTGTATTTGTTGGTGTTGCCCCCGTGCACTTTGCCCCCGTCCAGTTTGACGAACACCTCGTCGCCCACGTCCAGGTGCAGGATGACGCTGTTGCTGGCGTAGTCGTAGTTCTGGTCGGCGTCCTGGGCGATGGCGCTGGCACGGACCTGCCAGGGGCGGCTGGCACTGGCACCGAGGGTCACCCACTGAGTGTCACCCACCCCAGCTGGCACTGGCACCGAGGGTCACCCACTGAGTGTCACCCACCCCAGCTGGCACTGACACAGTGTGTCACCCACCACACCTGGCACTGGGGACTGTCACCCAACACACCTGGCACTGGCACCGAGTGTCACCCACCCCAGCTGGCACTGGCACCGAGTGTCACCCACCCCGGCTGGCACTGGCACCGAGGGTCACCCACCGAGTGTCACCCACCCCAGCTGGCACTGGCACCGAGTGTCACCCACCGAGGGTCACCCACCACACCTGGCACTGGCACCGAGTGTCACCCACCGCGTGTCACCCAACACACCTGGCACTGGGGCTGTCACCCACCCCGGCTGGCACTGACATTGCGCGTCACCCACCCCAGCTGGCACTGGGGCTGTCACCCACCCTGGCTGGCGCTGGCACTGAGTGTCACCCACCAAGTGTCACCCACCCCAGCTGGCACTGACACCGAGTGTCACCCACCACACCTGGCACTGGCACTGAGTGTCACCAACCCCAGCTGGCACTGGGGCTGTCACCCACCCCAGCTGGCACCGAGTGTCACCCACCACACGAGACCAACCCCCTGGCACCCACCCCACCTGGCACCATCCCCACCTGGCACTGACGCCCCCCAAGGGAGGGAATGGGTGTCCCCATTGAGATCAGTGGGACCCCACCTGGCAGTGGGGGACAGGGCTGTCACCCACCAGGGCTGGCACTGGCACCTGGCACCGGCACCTGGCACTGGCACCTGGCACCATCCCCACCTGGCACCGACCCCTCCTGTCCAACCCCCCCCGTGCCCATCTCTGCCTCCTTTCCTGAGTCCCCAATTCTGCTCCCCCCCAAGGCCCCAAATCCATTTCCTGCATCCAATCCCTGAAATTCCCATCCAATCCCTGAAATTCCCATCCAGTCCCTGAAATTCCCATCCAATCCCCCCAAATTCCCATCCAATCCCTGAAATTCCCCTCCAATCCCCCCAAATTCCCATCCAGTCCCTGAAATTCCCATCCAATCCCTGAAATTCCCATCCAATCCCCCCAAATTCCCATCCAATCCCTGAAATTCCCATCCAATCCCCCAAATTCCCAATCCCAAATCCCACTTCCACATCCAATCCCACCCTAAATCCCCCCCAAATTCCTGTTCTTTCCCCCATTCCCCATTCTCAATCCCACATCCCATTTCTCCCATCCAATCCCTCCCAAATTCCCTTTTTTTTCCCCCATTTCCCCATCCCATATTCCCCATCCCAAATCCCATTTCCCACATCCAATCCCACCCTAAATCCCCTCCAATCTCCCCCAAATTCCTGTTCTTTCCCCCATTCCCCATTCTCAATCCCACATCCCTGATTCCCCATCCAATCCCTCCCAAATTCCCTTTTTTTCCCCCCATTTCCCCCATCCTGCTCTCCCCCATTCCCAATCCCAAATCCCATTCCCAATCCCCCCCAAATTCCCTTTTTTTTCCCCATTTCCCCCATACTGCTCCCCCCCATTCCCAATCCCAAATTCCCCATTCCCAATCTCCCCCAAATTCCCTTTTTTCCCCCATTTCCCCCATCCTCCTCTCCCCCATCCCAAATTTCCCAATCCCAAATCCCATTTCTCCCATCCAATGCCCCCCCAATTCTCATTCTTTCCCAGATTTCCCATCCCCAATCCCAAATCCCATTTCCCACATCCAATCCCACCCTAAATCCCCTCCATCCCCCCCAAATTCCCATTCTTTCCCTGATTCCCCAATCCCACCCTAAACCCCCTCCATCCTCCCCAAATTCCCATTCTTTCCTCCATTCCCTGATTCCCCAATCCCACCCTAAATCCCCTCCAATCTCCCCCAAATTCCTGTTCTTTCCCCCATTCCCCATCCTGCTCTCCCCATCCCAAATTCCCCATTCCCAATCTCCCCCAAATTCCCTTTTTTCCCCCATTTTTCCCCATCCTCCTCTCCCCCATCCCAAATTCCCCAATCCCAAATCCCATTCCCAATCCCCCCCAAATTCCCTTTTTTCCCCCATTTTTCCCCATCCTCCTCTCCCCCATCCCAAATTCCCCATTCCCAATCTTCCCCAAATTCCCTTTTTTTCCCCATTTCCCCCATCCCAAATTCCCCATTCCCAATCCCCCCCAAATTCCCTTTTTTTCCCCCATTTTTCCCCATCCTCCTCTCCCCCATCCCAAATTCTCCAACCCCAAATCCCATTTCCAATCCCAATCCCCCCCCCATTCCCAGTTTTTCCCCTCCCCATTCCCAGGGGGGCTCTGGGGGGGGTTGGGGTCTCTCTCGTTGCTGCCCACGACCCCGGAACCCCCCAGGGACCCCTCCCCAGATCAATCCTTGTTTGTTTTTCCTGGATTTTCTCCCGGAATTAATGGATGGGAAAAGTCCGGGATGAGCGAACAAAGGGAATCTGGGATGGGAAAATGGGAATGGGAATTTGGGGGGGGAGATGTGGGGATTTGGGGAGAAAATTATGGGAATTTGAGGGGGAAAATAATGGGAATTTGGGGGGAAATATGGGAATTTGAGGGGGAAAATAATGGGAATTTGGGGGGGAAAATGTGGGAATTTGGGGGGGGAAGAGTGGGGGGAAAAGGGTAGGAATTTGGGGAGAAAATTATGGGAATTTGAGGGGGAAAAGGATGGGGAATTTGGGGGGAAAATATGGGAATTTGAGGGGGAAAATAATGGGAATTTGAGGGGGAAAGGGTGGGGGGGAAAGGGTGGGAATTTGAGGGAGAAAATTATGGGAATTTGAGGGAGAAAAATATGGGAATTTGAGGGGGAAATATGGGAGTTTGAGGGGGGAAATATGGGAATTTGAAGGGGAAAATAATGGGAATTTGAGGGGGAAAGAGTGGGGGGAAAAGGGTAGGAATTTGGGGAGAAAATTATGGGAATTTGAGGGGGAAAGGGATGGGGAATTTGGGGGGAAATATGGGAATTTGAAGGGGAAATATGGGAATTTGAAGGGGAAAAGGGTGGGAATTTGGGGCAGGATTGAGGGAAAATTTGGGGCAGGGGATGGGGAAACAGGAATGGGGAGAAATATTGGGAATTTGGGCAGGATTGGATGGGGGAAATGGGATCAGGAGAATCAGGAATGGGAATTTGGGAGAGAACTGGATGAGGAAAATGGGATGTGGGACTGGGGAGGAGCAGAGCTGGGGATGGGGGATCAGGGAATGGGAATTTAAAATGGGATTGGATGGGGAAAATGGGATTTGGGGACTGGGAAAGGTGGAGAATTTGGGAATGGGAAATCGGGGATGAGGGGAGGAGGGTGGAAATTTGGGGTTTTGGATGGGAGAAATGGGATGTGGGGATTTGGGATGGAGAAAATGGGAAATCTGGGATGGAGAAAATGGGAATGGGAAATCTGGGATGGAGAAAATGGGAATGGGAAATCTGGGATGGAGAAAATGGGAAATCAGGGATGGAGAAAATGGGAATGGGAAATCTGGGATGGAGAAAATGGGAAATCTGGGATGGAGAAAATGGGAATGGGAAATCTGGGATGGAGAAAATGGGAAATCTGGGATGGAGAAAATGGGAAATCTGGGATGGAGAAAATGGGAATGGGAAATCTGGGATGGAGAAAATGGGAATGGGGCTGCTGGGGGGAGGAATCAGGGATGGAGGGGATTGGGAGGGAATTTGGGAGGGAGTGGGAGAATGGGGAGGAAGTGGGAGTGAGAAATCAGGGAATGGGAAAAGGAGGATGGGAATTTGGGGTTTTGGATGGGAGAAATGGGATGTGGGGATTTGGGGTGGGAAATCACGAATGGATCGAACCCAGATGAGAACCTTAAAAAATCACCCAAAACAAAACAGCAAAAAAGCACCGTGGGCCAAAACAACAACCCTGAGAGTGCTGAAAAAACAGGGCTGGAAAACGGGGGAGTGAAAACCAGGGGTGAAAACCGAGAGGGTGAAAACCAGGGCTGGAAAACGGGGGAGTGAAAACCAGGGGTGAAAATCAGAGAGTGAAAACCAGGGGTGAAAACAGAGAGGGTGAAAACCAGGGGTGAAAATCGGGGAGTGAAAACCAGGGGTGAAAATCGGGGGTGAAAACCAGGGGTGAAAACCGAGAGGGTGAAAACCAGGGGTGAAAACAGAGTGAAAACCAGGGGTGAAAATCAGAGAATGAAAACCAGGGGTGAAAATCGGGGAGTGAAAACCGGAGGGTGAAAACCAGGGGTGAAAACCAGGGGTGAAAATCGGGGAGTGAAAACCAGGGGTGAAAATCGGGGGTGAAAACCAGGGGTGAAAGCAGAGGCTGAAACCCCCGGGGCTGAAAACCAGGGATGCAAACCGGGGGCTGCAAAGCAGGGAGTGAAAATCAGGGGTGAAAACCGGAGGGTGAAAACCAGGGGTGAAAACCGGAGGGTGAAAACCAGGGGTGAAAACCAGGGGTGAAAATCGGGGAGTGAAAACCAGGGGTGAAAATCGGGGAGTGAAAACCAGGGGTGAAAACCGAGAGAGTGAAAACCAGGGGTGAAAACCGAGAGAGTGAAACCAGGGGTGAAAACAGAGGCTGAAACCCCCGGGGCTGAAAACCAGGGATGCAAACCGGGGGCTGCAAAGCAGGGAGTGAAAATCAGGGGTGAAAACCGGGAATGAAAACCGCGGAGTGAAAACTGAGGGGTGAAAACCGGGCTGGGGGCTCGGGGGGTGAAAAGCGGGGGCTGAAAATCAGGGAGTGAAAAGTGGGAATGAAAACCGGGGCTGAGAACCAGGGGTTCAAAACGAGGGGTGAAAACCGAGAGATGAAAAGCAGGGATGGAAAGCGGGGCTCAAAATCAAGGGGGGGGAAAGCGAGGGGTGAAAATCAGGGGTGAAAACTGAAACCAAGGCTGAAAACTGGGAATGAAAACCGGGGGGTGAAAATTGGGGGGTGAAAACCGGGGCTAAAAACCGGGGCTGCAAATGGGGGAGTGAAAATCAGGGGTGAAAAGCGGGGGGAGAAAAGCGGGGCTGAGAACCAGGGGCTCAAAACGAGGGGTGAAAACCGAGAGATGAAAACTGGGGCTCAAAATCAGGGGATGAAAACCCAGGGGTGCAAAGCGGGGCTGAGAACCAGGGGATGAAAACCGAGGGCTGAAAAGCAAAACCGGGGCTAAAAACCGGGGCTGCAAATGGGGGAGTGAAAATCAGGGGTGAAAAGCAGGGGGAGAAAAGCGGGGCTGAGAACCAGGGGCTCAAAATGAGGGGATGAAATCCAGGGGGTGCAAAGCAGGGGATGAAAATCAGGGGATGAAAAGCGAGGGCTGAAAACCAAAACCGGGGCTAAAAGCCGGGGCTGAGAACCAGGGGCTCAAAATGAGGGGATGAAATCCAGGGGTGCAAAGCGGGGCTGCAAAGCAGGGGATGAAAATCAGGGATGAAAACCGGGAATAAAAACCGGGGAGTGAAAAGCGGGGGCTGCAAATCAGGACTAAAAACCGGGCTGGGGGCTCGGGGGGAGAAAAGCGGGGCTGAGAACCAGGGGCTCAAAATCAGGGGATGAAAAGCGAGGGCTGAAAACCAAAACCGGGGCTAAAAACCGGGGCTGAGAACCAGGGGCTCAAAATCAGGGGATGAAAACCGAGGGCTGAAAACCAAAACCGGGGCTGCAAATGGGGGAGTGAAAATCAGGTGTGAAAAGCAGGGGGTGAAAAGCGGGGCTGAGAACCAGGGGCTCCAAATCAGGGGGGAAAAGCGGGGGGTGCAAAGCAGGGGATGAAACCCAAGGGGTGCAGAGCAGGGAGCGAACATCAGGGCTGAAAACCAAAACCGGCGCTGCGAACGGAATGAAAAGCGAGGGCTGAAAACCCAAACCGGCACCACCAAGCGGGCTCGGGGCTCCCGTTACCTGCCCGTTCTTCATCAGGTCGGCCCACATGCTGGTGCCGTCCCCGCCGCGCATCAGGACGTGGTAGGTGAAGAAGTAGATGCCGGGCAGGGGGCAGGTGAATTTGCCGCTCGAGGGCTCGTAGTAGTTGCCCACGTTGGTCACCACATCGTCGAAGCGCAGCACCTCGTAGCCCTCGTGCGGCTTCCTCAGGCCGGCGTAAAAAGCGATTTTGGGGCTGTAGAAGGACGGGATGTACCCGCCCGGGCCCGGCCCCGGAGGTCCCGGCGGGCCCGGCCGGCCCGGTTCTCCCGGGGGTCCCCGCGGCCCCGGCGGCCCCGGCGGCCCGCGGAGCCCGGAGCGGCCCTTGCGGCCCGGCTCGCCCTTAGCCCCGGGCAGGAAGGGCGGCGGGGCGGAGGCGGCGGCGGCGGCCGGGGGCAGCTCGGGGTAGGGGTCGCAGACCATGCGGCAGCTGCCCAGCATCTCGTAGTGCGCGGCCGCCTTGGAGCCGTGCACCAGCAGCGGGATGGCCACGAGCAGCAGCAGCAGCATGGCCACGCCGATGGCCACGCCGGCCACCCGCTTCCTGCGGCTCAGCCGCGACGCCGCCAGCGCCAGCAGGTCCTCGTCGCCCTTGGGAGCGATGGTGGCGAGCGGCGGAGACGGCGGAGGCCGCCCGGGGAGAGCGGAGAGACGGAGGGGACGGGGAGGGGACGGGGATGGGGATGGGATGGGGATAGGGATGGGGACGCGGCTGGGGCTGGGGATGGGATGGGGCTGCTGGTGGCGGTGGGAGAGGGGGGAATGGCAGATTAGGGGTGCAGGGGATGGGAATGGGGATGGGGATGGGGCTGGAATGGGATGGGGATGGGGACAGGGATGGGAATGGAATGGGGATGGGATAGGGATGGGATGGGGATGGGATGGGGACAGGGACGGGGCTGCTGGTGGCGGTGGGAGAGGGGGGAATGGCAGATTAGGGGTGCAGGGGATGGGAATGGGGATGGGGACAGAGCGGGGATGGGGCTGGAGTTGGTGGGGACTGGGATGGGAACAGCAATGGGGACAGGGATTGGGATGGGGACAGGAATGGACAGGGATGGGGATGGGGATGGGGATGGGGACAGGGATGGGGATGGGGACAGGGATGGGGATGGGGACAGGAATGGGGACAGGGACGGGGATGGAGATGGGGATGGGGATGGGGACAGCGGCTGCAGCTGCGGGTGGAGCCGGGGGTGAAACGCAGGGAGGGGATGGGGCCGAGGACGGGATCGGGAACGGGGATGGGGTCAGGAATGGGGTCGGGTACAGGATCGGGAATGGGGCTGAGGCAGGAGGAGAAGCTGCGGGGGGAGCCGGGGATGGGACCCAGAGCAGAGACGGGATGGGGAGCTGGGATCGGGATCGGGAGCCGGGAATGGGATCGGGAATGGGATCGGGATCGGGAAAGGGGCCGGGGCTGCGGGCGGAGCCGGGGATGGGACTCACAGCAGAGACGGGGCCGGGAATGGGATCAGAAGCCGGGAATGGGATCGAGAGGCGGGAATGGGATCGGGAGCGGGGCCGGGGCTGCGGGCGGAGCCGGCGGCGGCGCCGGGAGCGGGGCTGGGGCTGCGGCCGAGGACGGGACCGGCGGCGGGGCCGGAGCCGCGGGCGGGGCCGGGAGCGGCGCGGGCGGAGGGGACGGAGCGGAGGCGGCGGGGCTGGAGGAGCCGGTACCGGGAGCGGAGCCGGTACCGGGAGCGGAGCCGGGGGTGCTGAGGGGCCGGAGCCGGTACCGGGAGCGGAGCCGGCGGGGCTGGAGGAACCGATACCGGGAGCGGAGGCGGGCACGGGGCTCGGAGCGCAGCCGGACACGGAGTCAGAGCGGAGCTCCTGCAGCAGCCAGGACCGGAGCCGGGGTGGGTGCTGGTGATGTAACCGGAGCCGGGATGGAGCCGCCACCGGAACCGGGATAGAACCGGCACCGGGGCGGGGTAGAGCCGGGATAGAACCGGGATGGAACCGTGAAGGAACCGCGACCGAAACCGGGATGGAATCGTGATGGAACCGAGAAAGAACCGGGAATGAACCGGGATGGAACCGGGATGAAGCCGCGACCGGAGCCGGGATGGAACCGGGATGGAACCGGGATGGAACCGGGATGGAACCGGGATGGAGAACGGGGAATGACCGGATGGACCCGCCACGGAGCGGCCGGCATGCCCCGCCAGGACGCGCGGGGAACGGCTCCCCAGATTTCCCCCGGATTGACCCCGGGAGCGCATCCCCCGGTATTTGTCCCCCCCCGGGATTGTCCCTTTGATTTTGTCCCCCTCGGTTTTGTCCCTCGGGATTGTTCCCTCGGGATTGTCGCCCGTTTTGTCCCCTCGGGATTGTCCCTTTGATTTTGTCCCTCGGGATTGTTCCCTCGGGATTGTGACCCGGTTTTGTCCCCCCGGTTTTGTCCCCCCGGTTCTGTCCCCCCGCTCTGTCCCCGCCGTGTCCCGCAGCTCCGGCCCGGGCGGCAGCACCGGGGGGATCTCCGGTGTCCCCCCGCCCCCCCCGCCGGTACCTGCGGCCGCCGCGCCCGCAGCGAGCCCCGCTCCGCTCCCGCTCCGCTCCCGCTCCCGCTCCCGCTCCGCCCGCCCCGCCCGACGGCCCCGGGCACGGCGGGGGCGGGGAGGGGCCGGCGGCGGGGGGGGGCACGGGGGCGGGGGGGTGAGTGTGCAAGGGGTGTGCAAGGGGTGTGCAAAGGGTGAGGGGATGGGGGGGTTTGGGGCCATCCCGGGGCTCGGGGACGGCCCCGGTACCGGGGGTCCCACACAGGGGTGAGGGGTCCCTGGAGGAATGTTGGGGGGGCTGGGGGGGTTTGCACACGCGTGTGAATGGGGGGGCACACGTGGGGTCTGCAGGGCTGTGGGGGGAACATGGGGGTGCACGGGGAGTGTGCAGGGCCTGGCCAGGCGTGAGTGTGTGCAGGTGTGAGCAAGCAGGCTGGTGTGAGTGTGCAGGTGTGAGTGTGCAAGGTGGATGTGCAGGTGTGTGAGCTCTGTGTGTGAGTGTGCAGGTGTGAGTGAGCTCAGGGCCTGTGTGAGCATCATCCCATGCGTGAGTTCTGTGTGTGAATTCTGTGTGCGTGTGAGCTCAGGCCATGTGTGAGCATCCCGTGTGTGTGTGAGCTCTGTGTGTGTGTGAGCTCTGTGTGTGAGCTCTGTGCGTGTGTGAGCTCAGGCTGTGTGTGCATCCTGTGCACGTGAGCTGTGTGTGAGCTGTGTGAGTGTGAGCTCTGTGTGAGTCTAAGTTCTGTACATGTGTGAGCTCAAGCCATGTGTGTGCAAGTTGTGTGTAATCCTGTGTCTGTGTGTGATCCTGTGTGTGTGTGTTGTATTGCACTAAATGTGAGCTCTGTACACGTGTGTGAGCTCTGTGTGAGTGTGAGCTCTGTCATCCTGTGTGTGCATCCCATGTGAGTGTGAGCTCAGGCCAGGTGTGTGATCCCATGTGAGCTCTGCGTGTGAGTGTGAGCTTTGTGTGTCTCTGTGGTCCTGTGTGTGAGCTCTGTGTGTGCATTCTCTGTGTGAGTACACGTGTGTGCTCCAGCTCAGTGTATGCATGTATGCGCTGTGTGTGTGCATCCTGTGTGTGAGTGTGAGTGCCAACATCCTGGGAGGGTGAGCTCTGTGTGAGTGTGAGCTCAGGCCATGTGTGTGTGTGATCCTGTGAGTGTGTGAGCTCTGTGTGTGTGAACACCCTGTGAGTTGTGGGTGTGAGTGTGAGCTCTGTGTGTGCGAGATCTCTGTTCACGTGTGTGTCCCGTCTGTGTGAGTGTGAGCTCAGGCCATGCATGTGATCCCGTGTGTGCCAGCTCTGTTCACGTGTGCATCCCGTGTGTGTGAATGTGAGTGTGAACTCTGAGTGTGAGCTCTGTGTGTGTGCAAATCCCACGTGTGCTCACTCCATGCGTGTGCCAGCCCTGAGCATGCGTGTGCACACGTGTGTGTGTGAGTGTATTGCAGCTGTATTTTATGTGTATTTTGGCTGTATTTTAGCTGTATTTTCAGTGTATTTTTTGGTGTATTTTCAGTGTATTTCAGGTGTATTTTGGGTGTATTTTGGGTGATTTTTAGCTGTATTTTAGCTGTATTTTCAGTGTATTTCAGGTGTATTTTGGGTGGTTTTTAGCTGTATTTTAGGTGTATTTTGGGTGTATTTCAGGTGTATTTTAGGTGTATTTTGGGTGATTTTTTAGCTGTATTTTAGGTGTATTTTGGGTGTATTTCAGGTGTATTTTAGGTGTATTCTAGCTGTATTTTCAGTGCATTTTTTTGTGCATTTTGGTGTATTTTCAGTGTAATTTGTGTGTATTTTGGCTGTATTTTAGGTGTATTTTGGGTGTATTTCAGGTGTATTTTAGGTGCATTCTAGCTGTATTTTAGGTGTATTTTCAGTGTATTTCGGCTGTATTTTAGGTGTATTTTGTGTGTATTTTGGGTGTATTTCAGGGTAATTTTGGATGTTTTTTAGCTGTATTTTCAGTGTATTTTGGGTGTATTTTCAGTGGTTTTAGTGTATTTTGTATGTATTTCAGCTGTATTTTAGGTGTATTTTAGGTGTATTTCAGGTGTATTTTAGGTGTATTCTAGCTGTATTTTAAGTGTATTTTCGGTGTATTTTGTGTGTATTTTGGCTGTATTTTAGGTGTATTTTGGGTGGTTTTTAGCTGTATTTTGTGTGTATTTTGGCTGTATTTTAGGTGTATTTTCAGTGTATTTTAGGTGTATTTTGTGTGTATTTCCAGCCCTTACCGTGCATTCAAACATGGATTTTTTTTGTGCTTTTTCTGTATTTTCCATGTGCTTTTTAAATGAATTTTCCACCTTTCCCATGTGGTTTTACCCATTTCTATTTCGCCCACGTATTTTTTTTACCCATTTCTATTTTCACCACCTTTTTAAACCCAATTTCTGTGTTTCCAATGTATTTTTTGCCCATTCTCTGTTTTCCATGTATTTTTTATTTAATTTTCCATTTCCCCACCTATCTTTTACCCATTCTTTATTTTTCTCACCTATTTTTTGTTTCCCATGTATTTTTTACCCATTTTTTATTTTTCCCACCTATTTCTTATCCATTCCTATATTTCCCATGCATTTTTCTATTCATTTTCTATTTTCCCACTATTTTTTACCCAATTTTTATTTTTCCCACCTGTTTTTTACCCATTTCTATATTTTTTTTTGGTTTTTACCCATTCCTATTTTTCCCACCTATTTTTTACCTATTTTCTATTTTCCCACCTATTTTTTACCCTTTATTTTTCCCACCATTTTTCCCCATTTTCTATTTTTCCCACCTATTTTTCACCTATTTTCTATTTTCCCACCTATTTTTTACCCATTTTTTTTTATTTTTCCCATTATTTTCCCCATTTTTTATTTTCCCCACCTTTTTCTTACCCATTTTCTATTTTCCCACCATTCCCCCCCCATTTTTTTTATTTTTCCCACCTATTTTTCCCCATTTTTTATTTTCCCACTCATTTCTTACCCCTTCCTATGCTTCCCATGCATTTTTAAATTAATTTTCCATTTTTCCCCACCGATTTTTTACCCAATTTTTAAATTTTTCCCACCTATTTTTACCCATTTTTTATTTTCCCACTTATTTCTTACCCCTTCCTAAGCTTCCCATGCTTAATGAGAGAATTAATTAGCGGCGAGGAGAAGGGGAAGCGCTAATTAGGGGGGTGGGGACAGAGGGGGGGGTTGGGGACATTTTTGGGGTCCCTCATTTGGTGTCACCCGATTTGGGGACAGATTTGGGGTCCCTTTGTTGGTGGCACCAAATTTGGGGGGTTTGGGGACATTTTTGGGGTCCTTTGGGGGGTTCAGTCCCATTTTTGGGGTCCCTTGGTTGGTGTCACCAATTTGGGGGTTTGGGACATTTTTGGGGTCCTCTTTGGGTTCATCCCATTTTTGGGGTCCCCCGTTGGGGTGCACTTGGTTTTGGGGTCGGTCTCATTTTGGGGTCCCTCATTTGGTGTCACCGGATTTGGGGACATTTTTGGGGTCCCTTGGTTGGTGTCACCACATTTGGGGGGTTTGGGGACATTTTTGGGGTCCTTTGGGGTCTCAGCCCATTTTTGGGGTCCCTCGGTTGGTGTCACCCCATTGGGGTTTGGACTTTGGGGTCCTTTGGGGTCTCAGTCCCATTTTTGGGGTCCTTCGTTTGGTGGCACCGAGTTTGGGGTCTCACCCCATTTTTGGGGTCCCTTGGTTGGTGACACCGGGGTTTGGGGGGTTTGGGACATTTTTGGGGTCCTTTGGGGGGTTCAGTCCCATTTTTGGGGTCCCTCGGTTGGTGGCACTGTGGTTTTTGGGGTTCGGTCTCAGTTTTGGGGTCCCACATTTGGTGTCACCCGATTTGGGGACAGATTTGGGGTCCCTCGGTTGGTGGCACTCGGGTTTGGGGGGTTTGGGACATTTTTGGGGTCCCTTGGGGGGTTCAGTCCCGTTTTTGGGGTCCCTTGGTTGGTGGCACCGAGTTTGGGGTCTCAGTCCCATTTTTGGTGTCCCTCATTTGGTGTCACCGGATTTGGGGACATTTTTGGGGTCCCTCGGTTGGTGGCACCGGGGTTTTGGGATTTCAGCCCCATTTTTGGGGTCCCTCATTTGGTGTCACCGGATTTGGGGACGTTTTTGGGGTCCCTCGGTTGGTGACACCGGATTTGGGGGGTGTCACCCCCTCCCGGGTGGGTCGCTCCCATCCGTGCCTCAGTTTCCCTCCCCGCTGTGCCACCTCCGTGTCCCCCCCAGACGCTCAGGGGGGGTTGGGGACAGGTGACAATGGTGTCCCCCCCCCCCTTTTGCCACCTCCGTGTCCCCCCCAGACCCACAGGGGGGGTTGGGGACAAGTGACAATGGTGTCCCCCCCCCCTTTGCCACCTCCGTGTCCCCCCCAGACGCTCAGGGGGGGTTGGGGACCGGCGACATCGCCCCCCCCCCCCGCGGTGGCGGCCGGGCCCAGCCCATGAATAACGAACGCATCAGGCGCGCGTGCCCAGGGCGGGGACAGCGCCACCAGCCCGGCCACCACCGCTGGCACCAGCCCGGCCACCGCCGCGGTCCCCAGCTCTGTCCGTGGTTCTGTCCCCGGTTCTGTCCCCAGCTCTGTCCCCAGCCCTGTCCCCAGCTCTGTCCGTGGTTCTGTCCCCAGCCCTGTCCCCAGCCCTGTCCGTGGTTCTGTCCTCGGTTCCGTCCCCAGCCCTGTCCCCATCTCTGTCCCCATCTCTGTCCCCAGCCCTGTCCCCAGCCCTGTCCGTGGTTCTGTCCCCGGCTCTGTCCCCGGTTCTGTCCCCAGCCCTGTCCCCATCTCTGTCCCCAGCCCTGTCCGTGGTTCTGTCCCCAGCCCTGTCCCCAGCCCTGTCCCCAGCCCTGTCCCCAGCTCTGTCCCCAGCCCTGTCCGTGGTTCTGTCCCCAGCCCTGTCCCCATCTCTGTCCCCAGCTCTGTCCCCAGCCCTGTCCCCGGCTCTGTCCCCGGCTCTGTCCGTGGTTCTGTCCCCAGCCCTGTCCCCAGCTCTGTCCCCAGCCCTGTCCCCAGCCCTGTCCCCATCTCTGTCCCCAGCCCTGTCCGTGGTTCTGTCCCCGGCTCTGTCCGTGGTTCTGTCCGTGGTTCTGTCCCCAGCCCTGTCCCCAGCTCGGTCCCCAGCTGCCACCGCGGCCCCCCAGGACACACCGGGAGCGGCGGAGGGAGGGTGACAGAACTGGGGGGGGGTGTGACAGATTCAGGGGTGACAAATGAGGGAGGGGGGATATGGGGGTGACAAATTGGGGGGTGGGAGGGGAAATGGGGGTGACAAATCGGGGGGGGGACAGAACTGGGGGGGTGTGACAGATCCAGATGTGACAAATGGAGGGGGGATATGGGGGTGACAAATTGGGGGGTGGGAGGGGAAATGGGGGTGACAAATGGGGGGGGGACAGAACGGGGCGGGGGGGGGGTGACAGATCCAGACCCAGATGTGACAAATGGAGGGGGGATGTGGGGGTGACAAATCGGGGGGTGACAAATTGAGGGGAGACAGATTCAGGGGTGACAAATGAGGGAGGGGGGACATGGGGGTGACAAATCGGGGGTGACAAATGCGGGGGTGGGGGGGGGGGAAATGGGGGTGACAGATCGGGGGGTGACAGAACTGGAGGGGGGGGGGTGTGTGACAGATCCAGATGCGACAAATGGAGGGAGGACATGGGGGTGACAGAGCGGGGGTGACAGATCGGGAGGGGACAGGTTGGGGAGGGTGACAGATTCAAGGGGGGGTGACAGCCCTGGGGGGACACTGGGGTGACACCGGGGGGGGGCACCGAGGGGACACTGGGGGGGCAATAAGGGGGATAATGGGGGACACTGCGGGGACATTGGGGTGACACTGGGGGGGATAATTGGGGAGCAATGGGGAACAATGGGG
>NW_026992809.1:0-30078 GCF_028769735.1 Zonotrichia leucophrys gambelii
TCCAGGAACTAGATATGAATAAGATACTGCTCCTGGCCAGGATGGTCAAAAGACATAGTGTGGATTTTACAATATTTTATACATTAATAGCATGAATTATCTCTATCATATACTACAATCCCTCCCCATTTATATCACCAATTTAATTCATGCTCTCAAATTGCTAAATTTTTCATTTTCTACTTCTACCAGCCACCATTGAGGGTCTTTCACAGAGTGCTCCTTTACACTATTCTGTACTCCCCTTGTGGAACACCCTGTTATCCCATATTATTCACATTCATTTTTGCTTGTTTCTCGAACTTTGCCAATACTCCAGCAGCATTGCTGGCACACTGCCTTTGTCCCAATCACATGATTTTAGATGTGTTGCCTCCAGAAGTTCCCTCTGGATCCACAAGAATTATCGCTATCTGCATTCCCTGGACCACGGAGTGGATTAGTCTAAAAAAGCATGGAATTAGACAAGGCAGGAATAGGATTTCAGCTACTGAACAGAGCACAAAAAACATCACTTTGTTCCACCAGGCCCCATCAAACAATTTGTCCCACCATGAAGATTGTAAAATCCAGTTCCATTTTTGAACTGGGACATGGGCCACCTTTTTGATCTCAGCCACCAAACCTCTTATGGTTTCCCCGTAATCATCGATTTCAATACAACATTCTGATTCATTGAACTTTCCACACACTCCCCCTTCTTTGGCCAGCAAATAGTCTAAAGCTATTCGATTCAGGTACACAAATGCCCGTATCTGGGTGTGCTGCTGACTAAGTAAATCCAGGGCCTCAGAGGTGTGATGTGAAACAATTTCCACCACTGTCTGCAGCCAAATCAGCCAGTTCAGTAGGTAAATTGGAGTCCTATACCCGTAGCTTCCATCCTGGGCCCACGTGGCCGGTCCATAATAATCAATTATTCTTGCCACCAGCCACTCTTCCTTCTCCCAGGCTTGCTTACCACTTATCACTGGTATCATCTTTTTCAGGCTTCTCCTCTCCCTTCTCAGGGTCTCGTATAATGGAGCCCCTAGCAGATTACTTTTTGTTTGAGGGAGAGTAAAGAACACTGGCCGAATCATGCCTGAAGTGCATGATCCCTTCCACCTTGGGGGTAACTCACTGTATGCCTTCTTTCCGCAAATCCAATAAATTCCATCCAGGGCTTTCCATCTAATGTTTATTTTCCCTGGGTCTCCCCAGTACTCTCTCAGGCCCTCCAAGGATTGAAAAGGGTTGGCTCCAGAATGTTTGATCCAACACAGTCCTATCCTTTTGTTCCATTCACAATTTGTCTCATTCTTCCTGCGCCAGTACCCCAAAGGGGGTTCTGGCTGCCAGACCTTGCTTTTGGTGTTTGAGTTCACCGTCAGGGTAGACACACACAGGGTGCATCCCACCATTTCGGTGTCCTTCTTTCCTTCTCGACTGGTGCATATGGTTTCAATCACCCTCTGGTCCAAAATACATCCCTCAGGTCTCTGTGCCAATTTTGAGACCCTCGGATTGTCCCATTTCAAAAGCTGTTCCAGAACCAAACCTTCCCCTTTCCAAGGTCAGTTTTCTGCTGACTTCAGCCCCCACAAATCCAGCAATTTGACAATCCCAGTTCAATTGCAGTTTCTTGCATCAGGTCAATGAACAGGTTCTTGTCTGGGGAAAGCAGTTCCCCATCAGCATATTGTTTCTCCAGCAATTCATACTGTTCTTCCAGGGTTTTTAATCTCTCCTGTTCAACTTGCTTTGTCCTCATTTCTGACTCCCTTCGCTTCAATTCCTGAGTTATTTCTCTCATTCTTCCCTCAGGATCCTCACCATCTTCATTTTTTGTGAAACAGACAACCCGATCATATTGCAGGCACACTCTATCATCATTCGCCTCTGCTAAATCCAATATGATTGGTTCTCTGCTCAAGGTAAATTTCCTATCAAATTTAACATTTCTTTCCATCCAATACATTTTCCTGTTCATCATGCATATCCCCAGCCTCGCATTGTCATAACACAATGGATTCACCTGGTGATACGCTACAAATGTTGATTCTGCTTTTCCCCCAACCCACATGGTTTGATTGCATTGGTTACAAATGGGGATTGACATTATTTCTGCACTCTGTTTCCATATCTGATGCTTGTGCTCATCTGACTGCCCGTTCCTTCACCCTGCCTCGGGATTGATACACCAAATTTCTTTGTCCAATTTACATAATTTGACTCTTGTGCCGTTTCTCAACAGTACCTGCTGGGCTCCTTGATGCATTCCTCTGGGTCTTGGTATGCTGAGGGTTTCCCGTCCCCTTGCTCAGCAGGTACCACCTGAGTGCAATTTCCACACTCATATGCGGAGCTCTCATTTCTGCCTCTCATCGGGACCTCAGTGTGCAGACTCTGCATCCTGCACATGGCTAGGCTCAGGCCAATCAGGATTCCCACCAGGCATACTCCTCTGCCTTTGCCTTCACCCCCTGAGGTACTACCAGCGGCAAGGAAGACCATCTTCGCGGCAGCAGGAGTATTCTTCAGGGAATACATTCTCTGACCTAGCCGCTTACCTCCTTTAAAAGGCGCCCCACCTTGAAATTCTGATGGCATCTGAGCTGCACGGTACCTTGATTGACTTTCGGCACTCCACATCCAGTATTTCTGCCTTAGATCTAAGCTTTCCACGCACCCCATTCTGGAAAATGTGGAACCACTCTTGTGAATCTAATTCGATAATTCCTAAATCTGTAGCTAGGGTTAGAATGCGGTCAGTCAGCTCAAGCTCCTCTTCCAGACACTGGGTGCACAATCCCTTTGGCCTCTGCCCCCTTCTGCAGCGTACAATAAAAGCTCCCTGACAATATTCACACTTGAAATGCACAAACGGATAGCATACAGAGTCAGAATACAACCTATCCGTTCACCGTCAGTCATTAACAAGGACGTTGGAGTTTCAAGTCACCTGGGGAAGAAGTGACTCTCCACTCGGGCGTTTCCTCCTGATGTTTGACTTTCTTCACCCAAGAGGCATGTGTCCAACCTTTCTCTGCCGTCTGAATAGCCGTGTCTGTTGTCAGGAGCACAAGAAAGGGACCTTCCCAGTGAGGAGAGAGGGATACCTCCTTCCACACTTTCACAAGCACTCTGTCACCCAGCTGGATTTTGTGGATAGCGAATCCCAGAGGAGCACTCTGAGATACTATCCCTTGTTTCCTGAGTTCCACAAATTTTTGTTGATTGCAACCAAATATGGTTGAATCTGACAATCCTCAAGCCTGGGGTGTCCTGCCGGCATCTCATGTCTATGTGGCATTTCATATAGCATCTGAAAGGGTGAGAGCCCTGTCTCTGAATGAGGCATCGTCCTGATATTAAGCAAGGCTAAAGGTAGGCATTTTAGCCAGGACATCCGAGTTTCTAAAATTAATTTAGACAACTGCGCTTTCAAGGTCTGATTCATCCTTTCCACTTGTCCTGAGCTTTGGGCATGCCACACAGTGTGGTATTCCCACCGAATGCCTAGCACATCAGCCATCTGCTTAATAATCTTTGATGTAAAATATGTTCCTTGGTCCAAATCAATGTAATTCACTGTGACAGTCTGTCTGAATTTTCCCTCATCTGCCTCATGATCGTCCTTGGGAGACCACTGAAGGGAAGACCCACCCCTGTCTAGAATCTCTAAATCTGAAGGAGAAAATTCACACGCCAACAGGGCCCTGAGACCTGAAAGCTCAGTGTTAAGCTATTGTTTTCACAAGTGTGTTTGCTGTATGCTAAGAAGTGGGCACAGTGCCCCGTTTGCAACAATAGCAGTTCTGGAAGCTGTCCCACCTCTCGGCCTGGCTGGACTTCTCCTGACTTTCAGGTGGTCTCCCACAGAAGACCCTCACCTGTTTTACAACCACCGTGACAGACAGACTGAGATGTAAGAAGCCTCTCCATCAAGGACTGAGACATGAACCTCCTAAAAGGCCCCTCTGCTCCTTCCAAGGACTGGGACTGAAACCTCCAGCCCGGGAGAGGTGTGTGGGGGAGGCAAGCTGACCGAAGCGAGATGTTTGCCTGCAGGTTGTGACCACTGGAGCAAGAAAACAATGGCTCTCATTTACTGCTGAGAACATAGACTACCTGTTCCCTATTGTATCTGTTTCCCCCCTCTCACAATTTTCAGTAATAAAAACCTCTGTGTTAGCTAGAGCCTTTGAGATCTCCCCAGCATAGCAGGCGAACCCTCGACTGAACTGGACCAAAGGACTTCGTCTCTGCGTTGGTAGCTATATCCCCTCTCCCTCTCTCTCTCTTTCTCTGTCTTTTTCTCTCCCTTAATTCCTCTATCGCATTTTTGCTGTGGTTATTTCAATAAAATTGCATTTGACTTGATTATCACTGCAAACCCCCTTGTACCGTGTTGGTTTTTGCACTCTGAGATCATTCCTACAAACCATCAGGTCATCTGTCCACTAGGACGGACCCTGACATTAAATTGGCGTCACGGACAGGATTTTGGTAGACAGAGGGATTTGCAGGCAAATCTCATGCTCAGTTGAGTGCTCTGTCTCCGGAATTGGCACAAAAGATCTCTCAGTTCAAAACAATGGTAACTGTTACTGATACTGATCTGATACCAACACTGATCCTGATCCATATGCTGATCCTGATCCTGATACTGATCCTGTTACTGTTGTATTTGAGTGAATCTGAACCTGTTACTGCTGTATTTTTGTACCTCGACTGTCTAAAAGGGAAGGGACAGACCTGAAGAAATTGAGCTGTGCCTTTTAGACAGATATTGTCCCTTCACCTACACAGGGGAGTGAGGGGCGGCGCAGCAGAGGCTGAGTGGCTTTCCCCCTGTTGTAGGTTCTGGTCCCCTCACAAAGAAAACATTTGTGTGCGTGTGTTCATGTGAATGTATCTGGAATGTCTGGGAAGGAAGAGACAAATTTGAAGCAACCTCACAGAGCCTCCCAGACTGATTCTGTCTCTTCAACTACCCAGGGAAGCAAGGGGACAGTGAAAAGGCTGTGTGATTTGTGTAACTTAAGTTAATTCCCTGGTGTAGCTTTGATCCCCTCACAAAATGACTAAAAACTTCACTGCAAAAGGTAAAGCTGAATTTTATACTCTGCTTGCTAAATACAATGCCACACCTTCTCCAGGGGGAGAGAAATGGGCAAGCTACCACTGGTTTAACTTAGAAAATGTTATTGATAGAATATCTTCTTTGCAACATGAAACAAAATTCAAACTGGGCACAAATAAAACCATCCTCTGCTCAGTCTTGGGCACCTGCCTCACAGCAGCCATAGAAACTCGCTTTAAGCAAAAAGGTGAGGAAAATGCTATCATAGACTCCCTCCAAAACCTAGTTAAGTTTTGCAAAAACAGTTGGATGAAGAAAGAAATGTAAATAACTTGTTACGGGCTGCCCTGAGAGAGGAGCATGTTAAAAATTCACAGAACACTGATTTCTCAAAAGAAACAGAGGAGAAATAAACTCCTCACATTAGTCAAAATTGCCCTCAAAAAGAATTAGCTCTGATGAAAAATTGGCGGAAACACTGTTGTAATAGCATAAAACCTCTAACTAAAACAGAATGCAACTATATCAATAATGAAGATCTTGACCTGCATATAACCACTAAAGAAATCCTGTACACTGCTACTGAATTAACAAAACTTGCAAAGCTGTATGGGCTTCTCCCCCAAAAATCTGAAACAGAACACATTTGTCAAGTGTCTCTCACTGGGGGAGATCAAATTCTTTTGTCAGAACAAGAATCCGGTGGGTGCTGGGGACATGGGGTGTTCCTAACAACAGCAGACAGACGCATCCCATGGTCCCCAAATCAGCACACAGCTCATTGGGCAGGGGGGCTTAACCCCTTGGAAAGGAGAGACCCTTTGGTCGGTACCCCTGACCAACTCTGGGAAAACATTCACAAATCCGGCTGCCTGCAATTGATTCATGAAAAGAAATTAATTCCTCGTTTTGAATCTCCAATCCAATCCCCTGTAAAGCCGAAATTATGACCTCTTTACCTCAAGGGCCTCCAGGAACACTTAAACCTACAGCAATTCTCCTTCAGAAAACCATAGTAGCTATGTCTCCCATAGAAAGATCAGATAAATTTCTTAGTAACCAGAATGACCCTTTTGTTCCCCTTTATGACTTGCTGAGAAAAGGAATAAAATGGGATTGGACTTCTTCTCAGAAGGAAACATTGCAATTTCTGATTTTTGAAGTGACAGCTCATCAGGCACTGGACCCTATCCATCCCACAGATCCCTTTCAGGTGGAGTGGGGATTTGCCTCCTCACAGCCTTCAGTACACATTTGGCAGTGGGGTCCTGAAGGTCTGACAAAGACTGTTGGTTTTTATTCCTGTGGTTTCAAAGATGCTGAGAAAAGGTACCCTGCCTGGGAAGGGGTGTTTGTGGTTGGCTTGGCTCCCAGGGAGGTGGAGGAGAAGTGGGCAATCCAAGAAACTGGGAGCTTGGGTAGCAGCCAAAATAAACCTGCCTCTGTGACTAAAGCAACCCCTCCTCTCTCCCCCGCTTCTGCTAACAGAAAGGAAGACAGTTCTCAGGTTGAGGAACTGTTAACTGTTGGGTGTATTTTCCAAAGTGAGGGACAAAATTACTTTCTTGTCTGTATTTACACCGAGTCCTGTGCTATGTTTATATTTGGGTTGGTCCAGGCCGATGCTTTTAAAAGAGCTACAGGAAATAATACCGTTAAAGCAATGCAAGGATGGTTTGGGATTTTCCTAAAGCCACAGGAAATTCAATCTGATAATGTTTCTCACTTTACAGTCAAAAGTGTGCAGGACTGGGCAGAAGGTGAAAAGGCTGAATGGACTTCCCACACCTCTTACTATAGATGGGGGGTAAATGAGTGTTCCAAAATCACTGCTTTTTGCCCGACAGCTCCAAGCATAATTCCTTCACTACAGAGACCAGATGATTTCAAGAATCCAGCACATTACCCTGGATAACCTGGTTTTGGTGGACTCGCTGCTGCTGCAGGGGAAGTACCACTGCTGTTCAAAACCTCTCTGACCATTCCATTGTTCTAATTTTCTGCCTTTTCGTGGCAGAGTCTGTTGTGTTTACTTTTTCAGAAGAACTCCGAGGGACATGAAGACCTGATAAACCATGATAACACTAGTGATGGACAACAGAAATAATGTTTTCCCCTCCCTTTATGGTAACACCAGGTGATGATATTACACATGACATGTGAATTAATTGAACTTGAATAAATTGGCTGTCACAATTAGAGATTTGATCAAATTACAGCAACCACTGCAGTCATTCTTATTGGCTTTTGTGAACACACCAGTGGCTGCTATCAAACATATTACCAAATTGGGAGAAGGTAAATGTAAATGATCACAAATTGAAAATTGATGCACTTGGTGCTACACAAAACAATGTTTCTTTGGCTCTCAGCTGTATCCAGGCACAATTGTAGATGCAGTCAGTTTCTGCTTCAATTATAAGAGAAGGTGAAGAAAGCACTTTTCTCACTGAAATTTGGAAAATAATTTGGGACAGTGCCACCTTTGAAAGAGAATTCCAATCCTGGTGGAACCTAGTGAAATTTGACCCGTGACCTCATTTTAAATACAGCCACAGCTTTTGTGTTAACCATACACAATGCCTCAGTGCATTTGATTTTCCCTGTTATAGCATTAGAACTGAATTACGACGGAGCCATTCTCTATTTTTTCTGAACATAGAGAATGGGCCTGTCAAATTGGTAAGAAATGGTAAACTATTAATTTGGAATCTTGTATTGCCCGAGAACAATAAGAGTTCATCTGTGAAAGCAATGCAATCATAGCTCAAGACATTTGTTAAGATACAGAGCAAAATATCTGTCATTTTAAAATTTGTCCTAATGAGGCTTTTGAAACAGTTCCTATATACATAGGCAATGGATGTGCATGCTTTAGAACTATCTGTAATCTTCTCCTTGTAGAAAATGTAGTAGATACTAAAAATCATTCAAATTTCTGTGCTTGTAACTTTACTAAGATTTCAGGATGTGACTTTTTCTTGTGAAGCCCCAGTCACTTCTCACTACCTATTGCAATGCAGCTACACAATGATTCACAAACTGATGCCTACTCCTATTGAGATGAAACTTACTTTGGTAAGACAACTGCTGCTCCATCAGAACTTGGTTGAGATCCTCGAGAAAATCAAGGAAAGCAGACAGAAGACCCCGGTGACTGTTCATCACAATGTAAGACACACCGTGTCATGGAAAGAGTGAAGAAAGATGTCGAGCACGGGTGGTGGGATACTCTTTTGGGTGGTCTCCTACTGCCACAGGTGTCCTGAACAGTGTGTGTGTCATCCCATTGTTATCCTTTTGATACTAATTCTGTTTGGTTTCATTTTTATCAGCAATCCTAGTCATTATGAATTAGAAGATAGTGAATAGCTGACATAATTGATATCTACAGTTAATGCACACAATTTGGCTGATCTCCCCTTCACTGCGGAAATCCCCAAACATTTGGCACAAAGCAATTATGAATTTAGCATATGTGTTTTACAGTAATCCTGATTTTCTTTTATGATTTTGTTAAAATAATTTTTGATTTTTAGTGAATTGTTTAAGAATTTTTTTTAAGTTAATGCTTATATTAGGATTTGTTTATTGCTTTTGCTTAGATTTTTTGTGATTTGTTTTAACCATTTTTGAAATTGTTTTAAAAATAATATTGTTTGAATTAATTAACCATTTGTGAAAATTGTTATGACAATCAATATTAATTAAGTTTGTTTATTGTCTCCCTTTTCCCCCTTCTTTTTCTGATCCTTTTTTTTTCCCTCCTCTTCTCTTTTCCCTCTCTCCTCTCATATTGTCTCTGCTTTTCGGGATATGCTACCAACGTACGGCAAGACTGATCGGCAACACTCCAGAGCTCTGCTGATGAAGATCCCTTCAAGACAATCGTGAGTCACAGGGTCGTGTGAGAGTCTGTCAGAATTTTCCCTCATCTGCCTCACAATCGTCCTTGGGAGACCACTAAAGAGAAGACCCCCCCACTGTCTAGAATCTCTGGCTCTGAAGGAGAAAAGTCACACGCCAACAGGGCCCTGAGACCTGAAAGCTCAGTGTTAAGCTATTGTTTTCACAGGTGTGTTTGCTGTATGCTAAGAAGGGGGCACCGTGCCCCGTTTGCAACAATAGCAGCTCTGGAAGCTGTCCCACCTCTCGGCCTGGCTGGACTTCTCCTGACTTTCAGGTGGTCTCCCATAGAAGACCCTCACCTGTTTCACAACCACTGTGAGAGACAGACTGAGATGTAAGAAGCCTCTCCATCAAGGACTGAGACATGAAACTCCTAAAAGGCCCCTCTGCTCCTTCCAAGGACTGGGACTGAAACCTCCAGCCCGGGAGAGGTGTGTGGGGGAGGCAAGCTGACCGAAGTGAGATGTTTGCCTGCAGGTTGTGATCACTGGAGCAAGAAAACAATGGCTCTCATTTACTGCTGAGAACATGGACTACCTGTTATATCTGTTCCCTAATGTATGTTCCCCGCCCCCAATTTTCAATAATAGAAACCTCTGAGTTAGCTAGATCCCTTGAGATCTCCCCAGCATAGCAGGCGAACCCTCGACTGAACTGGACCAAAGGACTTTGTCTCTGCGTTGGTAGCTATATCCCCTCTCCTTCCCTCTCTCTCTCCTTTTTCTCTATCTTTTTCTCTCCCTTAATCCCTCTATTGCATTTTCGCTCTGGTTATTTCAATAAAACTGCATTTGATTTAATTATCACTGCAAACCCCCTTGTACCATGTTGGTTTTTGCACTCTGAGATCATTCCTATGAACCATCAGGTCATCTGGTCACTAGGACGGATCCTGACAGATTGCTTTGCAGAATGGCTGGTATTACTGCATAGTGGTACAGAGTTAATATTGGGGTGCAAGGAAGCAGCATTTTTGAATTTCACTAGACTTAATATGGAATGTTAGGGGAAGAATCAAAGAAGAAAAAGGGAGGGATCAAGGTGGTTTGGAGAGAAATAGACATAGGAAAATACAGGAATAATAAAATAAGTAGAGTCAGTCATGCTGAGAGATGCTGATAAATGGTGATCAGTGTGCTTGTAAGGCCCTGCCTTCCACGTGTACCCTGCACTGTTCCACAGTACCCTGTTTCCTCATTAGACTCAATGTGCATTTTCTGACTGCTCTGCAGAGGCAGTGGGATGTGGTGGAGTAAGATAAGAAACCTTTTTGCACTCTTGTCTGTGTGTATGAACATGTCTGTATGAACATGTCCAAAGGCCAGATAAACAGTGATCCATAGGGGGTTGATAAATGTACCCTTTATCATGGTATACCATGATAACTTATCCTTTGGGGCTCAGTAATTTAAAGATTTATAGAATGGTAACTAAAGCCTTATGGATAGGCCTTAGTTCCCCTAATCACCCATTTTTTCCTCTAAAAATACAAGTGACATCAGGTTAGTTATAATTTAAACATGAATTTCTTAAAAAAGAAGCACCATAAGGCTACAGGGCAATTTCACTTCCCTGTTGTCCTCTTCAGTTATGTTTCAAGCTTCCAGAAAAATAGTTGTATTTAAAAACGCATGGGTTCTAACTTGGCCCCTTCCTGGAGTGCCATGGTCATGAATGCCAATGCCTTAAATGATTCCGAAATATTTTTACCTTTGTATTAGATATTACACACAAAGAAGCACACCCTTCTATTCAGAAAGGACAGTTTCATTATAATGAAAAACACAGAAGGATAATATAGGGACTAATGATTCTATATTTTCAAGAAAAAGGGATGAGTATTTATGTTTTGGTGTTCAGTAGCCATACATGTGGACAACATTTCAATATGCCAAGGTATGTGTCCAAAAGGTACAGGGGAACCTGTTCCCCAGAGCCTGCAGGGACAGAGGCGCAGGGCAGGGACAGCGTAGCACAGCCTGGGCTGCACAGGGCACAGGCATGTGCAGCAGCTGCAAGACAGCCCTGCCAGAGCCAACCTGGGCAGCACTTTGGCCATGGCTGCTGGGCCTGGGCCTGAGGCAGGAGCAGGAGACAAGTGACCCTTGCAGGCCTGGGGCCTCATTGCCTCCTTGTCCCTGCTCAGCAGCCTGGCAGGGGCCGCCCCATGCTCCTGCCCTTGCCATTGCACATCCCCACATGCCAGTGCCCATCGCGGCAAGAGCCCTGAGCAAGGAGGGAGGGACAGCATCTGCCTGGCCAGGGGCTGGGGCTCAGGCCTTGGCCCTTGGCATTCCTCAAACACATCCAGCTTTGCTCAGCACCAGAGACACCTTGGCCTTGTTTGTCCCCAGTTGTCATCACTGCCTTCAGTGTTCTGCTCTAACTGGAACCTGGGGACACTTTCTCTGTTGTGTCTCTCTGTGAGACCCATTAAAACTTCAAGAAAATTCAGAGTTTCAATTTAAGTTTGACTTCTTGAGAAGTTTTTTGAACACTCTCTTAGGGACTGAATCTGATACAAACACCACCAAATCCCCAAGAGGCTCATTAAAGTCCTTGTGCTGTGTCTGTGCTGCTGAGCTTTAAAGGAACAGCTCTTCCCAGCACCAGCTCCTCTCCCAGCCCAGCAGGGCTGAGGGCTCTGCCTGCAGGCACAGAGGGGACAGGAGCCAGGCAGAGACAGGCTGAAGGCAATCAGGATTGGGAACACATTGAGCTGAGACTTCACTTGGGGAAACATTTTCACAGCCCTGTGCATGGTGAGTTCTGTGTGGCAGAGAAGGAGGAGGAGGAGGTGCTGCAGAGCGGGACTGCCCTGCGCACCATCACAGGGACAGGGCAGGATGGCTCCTGCTGCCAGGGACGGATGCAGGGTTGGAGCTGGGTCTGCAGCCATGGCTGCCTAGACCTCCAGATCATGCCCAGCTCATTTCTGAGGGGACCTGTCATGAACTGATTCAGGGCTGGGGTTTCCTGCTTGGGTGTCTGCTTTGCTGAATTTGTGCTCCCACTTTTCCCTGGCTCAGCTTGGTGGCAATGGAAACTCAGCTCTGCAGAGCAGAGCAGGGCCAGGGACTCTCAAGCCATCACCCTGAGGATTCCTGGGCACCTCAGCAAGTGCCTGCACCTGCCCAGCCTCCAGATCCATGCAGCATCACCTTTCCATGGTGCCCAGGCTGGGGGAGCTGTTCTTTAATCCCTGCAGGGCCCAGCAGCTGCAGGGCAGGGCTGGCCCAGGGGCTGGGCTGGGCTCTGGCAGCTCTGGCAGGGAAGGAGCCCGGGGCCACAGGAGCAGCTGGGGCTGGGACAGCTCCAGCAGCAGAGCCGTGGGCAGGCAGGGAGGGAGGCAGTGCTGAGGGAAGCCCTGCTGCAGGGCAGATGTGGCACCTGCCAGGCCTGCCCTGCAGGGCAGACACTGCCCTGAGCAGCACAGCTCTTGTGTCCCCTCGCAGCCAGCACAGCCCTCAGCCCGGGGGCTCGGGGCCCTCAGTCCCTCCTGGGCCGGCAGAGCAGCCCCAGAGATGAAGGGCATCTCTGCGGCCATGTGCCCATTCCCTGCTGACCAGGGCCTGAGGGCCACTGTCCTGCCCTGCTGCTGCCTGGCAGGGGCTGGCCAGGGCTGGCCAGGGAAAGGCTTTTCCTCAGGCCCGGCTCTCTCTCTCTCCTTGCCTTGCCCAGGTGCTGCTGGCATTGCTGAGGGGCTCTCTGCAATGGCAGTTCCAGCTGCAGGGCCAGGCCCAGCCCTTGGGCTCCTCCTGTGCAGGCTGAGCACAGCAATGGGGTGTCCCAGCTCCCTGTGCCCGGGCAGCTCTGGGCAGGGCAGCCTGGGAGGCTGGCAATGAGCCCACTTTTCTGACTCTGGAAAAGGCAGGAGCCACTTTGTTTGCCAGGGATACCTCTGCTCTCAGCAGTGTCTCCTGGCTGTCCAGGGTAACACGGGAGGGATTTCAGAATGGTGCAAGTGCACGGAAGCTGGAACAGGAGAGGGACAGAGCAGCTCCCCTCAGTTTGCACTAAGCCTCAGACAATCCTTCTGCCTCCCTGGACTCTGTTCTCTGCAGCTGGAAGAGAATCTCACCTTCTGCCATCTGTTATCTCCATCCCTTCATGCAGGCAGCTCCTCTGCATTAGGGGAAGATTCTTTGTCCAAGTCCTAACACTAGGACTGGCCCCTGCCCTCACTGTTCCCCTGCACTGACTGGGGGTCAGGGCTGACTCCCAGGTTTCCAGCAGGCCAAGGTCCAGCTCCTCACACAACATTGGCCAGGAGCAATCAGGGCTCCAGAAACAAAGGTGAAGGAAGATCTCTGAGAAATGGACAGGGGGAGGTGTTTAGTGGCAGGAATGAGTCTATGAGAAAGGGTTTTGACTTTTCTGTGAGAGAATTCTCCCCGCAGTTATCACTGTCATTCCGTCTTCAAAAGGTTCCAATGTCCAGAGACAGCAAATGTCCAACAGCAGCTCCATCAGGCCCTTCCTCCTGCTGGCATTGGCAGACACGCGGCAGCTGCAGCTCCTGCACTTCTGCCTCTTGCTGGGCATCTCCTTGGCTGCCCTCCTGGGCAACGGCCTCATCATCAGCGCCATAGCCTGCAGCCACCACCTGCACACGCCCATGTTCTTCTTCCTGCTCAACCTGGCCCTCAGCGACCTGGGCTCCATCTGCACCACTGTCCCCAAAGCCATGCACAATTCCCTCTGGGACACCAGGGACATCTCCTACTCAGGATGTGCTGCTCAGGTGTTTTTCTTTGTCTTTTTTATGGGAGCAGAGTTTTCCCTCCTGACCATTATGTGCTACGACCGCTACGTGTCCATCTGCAAACCCCTGCACTACGGGACCCTCCTGGGCAGCAGAGCTTGTGCCCACATGGCAGCAGCTGCCTGGGCCAGTGGCTTTCTCAATGCTCTGCTGCACACAGCCAATACATTTTCCCTGCCCCTGTGCCATGGCAATTCCCTGGGCCAGTTCTTCTGTGAAATCCCACACATCCTAAAGCTCTCCTGCTCCAAATCCTACCTCAGGGAACTTGGGGTTTCTGTTTTCACTGCCTCCTTAGCTTTTGGTTGTTTTGTGTTCATGTTTTTTTCTTATGTGCAGATCTTCAGGGCTGTGCTGAGGATCCCCTCTGAGCAGGGACGGCACAAAGCCTTTTCCACCTGCCTCCCTCACCTGGCCGTGGTTTCCCTGTTTGTTAGCACTGGCACATTTGCCCACCTGAAGCCCCCCTCCATCTCTTCCCCATTGCTGGATCTGGGAGTGTCAATTCTGTACTCAGTGGTGCCTCCACCCCTGAACCCCTTCATCTACAGCCTGAGGAACCAGGAGCTCAAGGCTGCAGTGTGGGCACTGATGAATGGTTGGTTTCAGAAACATTAAACTTCTGGCCAATTTCTGCAAATCACTTGTAATAAAAGTCATCTTTGATTGTTCTTATTTTTAGGTTGTGGGTTTTTTTTTACTTTTCTTTTAGTCTAATAATCTTGTCCACAGGACAATTAGGACAATTGTTTATGCCACTTCTCTTTTTTTGTTTCTCTCCATCATTGCTGTGGCCCCAAACTGTGTCAATTAGGAGCTGTGCTCCAGTGGCTTTCAATGAACTAAAGGATCTCCCAGCAAAGTTTTCACTGGAGATTTCCATTTTGTTCCCTTCACTATGCCTGCAGCAGCAATGTCTGTGTGCAGAGCTGGGGGTATGTCAGGGGCTGCACAGCAGCTATGCTCCTGCTGGCCACACCATTCCTGATCCAGGCCAGGAGCCATTGGCCTCCTTGCCCACCTGAGCACACTGCTGGCTCATGTCCAGCCTGCTGTCCATCAGTGCCCCCAGGTCCCTTTCTGCCTGGCTGCTGTCCAGCCACTCTGTCCCCAGCCTGTAGCACTGCAGGGGTTGCTGTGGCCAAAGTGCAGGACCCGGCACTTGTTCTTGCTGAACCTCACCTTGTCAGATTTGGGCCCTGGATCCAGCCTGTCCAGGTCCCTCTGCAGAGCCCTCCTACCCTCCAGCAGATTTACACTCACACCGAACTTTGCATCTCCCTTGCTTCATGAGGCCCTGGAGTGTCACAAGGGTCTCCATGATTCCACAAGGCTCCACAGAGTTACAATGGCCTCTTGGTTCTAAAGGGCCCCTCGGTTTCACAGTGTCCTCTGTTTTATCTGGGCCCCGCAGTGTCACAATGGCCTCTTAGTCCCAAGGGGCACCACAGTGTCAAAACTGTTTCCTTCATTCCATGAGTGGCCTCAGTGCAAAAATGGCCCCTTCATTCCACGGGGCCCTGCATTGTCAGAATGGCCCCATTGTCACACAAGGCTGCAGTGTCACAAGTCTCCTCATTTCTACAAAGCCACACAGTGTTACAACAGTCTTCTGAATTCCATGAGGTGCCATGACGGGCACCAGGGTAGCTATAGATCCAATGGTTTCAGGAACCCATCTCTTAAGAGAGGAACCCACTTGCCGTGGCAAAAAGTCCAAATATGGACAACATTGGACAAATTCAGACCAGCCTTTTTTATTTATTACTACATCAGCCTCAGAACATTGTTAGATGTTAGCAGCATGCTGGCCTAATGGAAAATGCCCCCGAAGGTGGGGTAGAACGGAATGACATAAAATCATCTCAGTTTAGATTTCAACCAATCACACCAAAACAATACATATTGACAAGCTTTCCATCCAATCCTTATAAAATGTACGTAATAGTAGTTAGAACAAAGACTGGTTCATAAAAGACAAAGAACAGAGCTCTATTCACAGTAACCTTCTAAAGATATACATTAAATAAACTTGTTGCCATCCTAAAGCCAAATCTACAAAGTCCTATTGTTATTTGTCACGTCTACTGCTTGGGAAACTTTTCTGCTTGCTTGGGAAACTTTTCTGCTGTAACAGAACTTCGGGCCACATCCTGAGGCCTAAATACTCCTTTTTAACCATTTCCTAAAAACCCTCTGACTTTATGGATTCCCACAGGCTTCACCAGCTGAGCCGGCCCTCCTGCCTTCAGCAAGCCCTGATTAAACTCAGGTCCCACTCCAGGGCGGAGGCTGACCCGAGGCATTTTCTGTCCGGTGACGGTGGAACAGCCGGATCTTGACTGGAGTCGCTCTTGGGGAATTCTCACAGAAGGTCCCTGTTTGGGCACCACATGTTGTGGCGTGTCCACAGCCAGTCTCTGTGAAAGACCTGGACTCCCAGAGCTGGGAGCAGGCTCGCTTAAACTGCTGATGAATGAGGCAAGAGAGGAGTGTTTGTGTGGAACTCCAAACACTGTGGATTGTGCTGAAGAAGGTCCAGGGAGGAAGACAAAATGGAGAAGGGAACACAGGGTTTATATATAGGCAATTAAAGTGTCTTATATGCAGCAACCCAGGAACAACAGGGGAAAAGAGACGTGAGAACATCCTAGGTGGAGTACGTATAAGGAAAAAAGAAGTTCATAATACCAAGAAACCCTGTTGAATCCCCATAAGCCTGCAAAAGGCGTTGGGCAGGATCATTACATTTAGAGGACTGCCTCACTTTAATACATAATCTTTCCCCTGAGGTATTGCAGTTCCAGTGGTAGGCCCCTGGACCTCCACAAAACTACTACTTCCTGAGATTTCATTACTGGGTTCAGACCTCAACAGTGCTGAAAGCAGAGGCCTGTCCTTTGTGTTCCCTTTGGGATGGCAGTGGAATTTCCCCGAGTGCACATTCAGAGGCACCTTCATGGCTTCTCATGCCAAAACACCAAAACTAAATGTGCAAGGTGGCTTCTTTGAATGACATTTAGTCCTTTGAAATATCTGCAGCAAGTGGTCTGAAACTGCTTTCTGAGCCTGCTCCATGGGATCAGCTGTGAGGGGCTGAGGGCTGGCCTGAGCCCGGTGCTGTGTCCCACTGGGAGCAGGCCCAGAGCCTCACCTGGAGAGCAGGCACTGCCAGTGACCCTGGAGATCTCACCTGCTCTGCACCCACCTTTTTAAAGGTGCTGTAAACATCAGCTGGTGCTGACTTTCCCCTTGGACCCCTTGGTTTAGTCACTATGGGGAATTTCTTTCCTGAAGCCCATGGGATTTCCCCTTGGCAGCTGTGATGGGGATGCTCAGGGAGTGTGGGGCTTTGGGGGCAGCTGCCCGGGCAGGGGCTGAGCTCGGGGCCCTGTTGGGCCCATGGGCCCCAGCAGCAGCAGCAGCAGCCCCAGGGCCCAAAGCCCCGTGCCCCTGCCCAGCACAGGCTGCCCTGTCCCTGCAGCTGTCACCCGAGTGGGGCCCAGGGCCAGTGGCCGCTGCCAGCAGCAGGAATGCGGGCAGGGCGAGGATGCCCTGGCTTGGCTTTTGTCTCTTGAACAATGCGGGCTCAGGGCAGTGCAGAGCAGGCTGGGAAGCAGAGGCCGGAGTCTTTGGAGGCTGCAAGCCTTAAAGATCAGCCCCTGCAGCAGCCCAGATGCAGGTGCCCCAGTTGCCAAGGCTGTGGTGGCCTTCAGAGCGTGCAGGTGGATTTTGCATGCCTGTGGCCTGCTGCCGGCTCTGGGCCCAGGAGTCCCTGTGGCTCCAGCAGGAAGGGTGGCTGAAGGTTTGCTGCCTGCTTTGGTGGCATGGCTGCAGGGCCAAGTGCTGTGAGAGGCCCCTGGGTGAGAGCTGGTGACAGCTGAGCTCTTGGGGACAGCGCTGTGCCCCAGGGCAGGAAGAGCAGCAGTGCCCAGTGCCAGGAGTGGTGTCAGTGGGAGCCCCTGTGCACAGGGACCCCCAGCCCCAGGGTGGCTGTGCCAGCACCCCCAGGGACCTCCAGCCCTGCGAACTCGGATCAAGAGGAACCCACAAGTGTGCAAATGCTGCCTGTGCCCAAAGGAATGGCAAAGAGAAGTGAGGTTTTAAAAAGAAACAGTATTTATTTGCCGAAGATTGGCAAAAGCTCGGATTTACAGAACATGTTTCATCATAACAATCTTATAACAACAACAATGTACAGAAGATATTTACATGGGATCCGATGGCCTAACAATCTTCAAAACGTATTTACAGAAAACTTCTAATGTACTGAACGTATTTACAAGCAACTTCCAAACTTTGAAACGTATTTACAAAGGCATCACAACTGTGCCATCGTCTGCATCAGTCCTGGAAGAAAGGAAGCAGCAGAGCTGGATTCAGCTGCCAGCACTGGGCCCAGCAGGGCTGGGAGCTGGGCCCCAGGGGCTGGGCCGGGGCTGGCAGGGCTGGCATGGCCCCAGGCAAGTGCAGGGCAGGCCGGGACTGGTGCTTGTGCCACCACAATCCAGGCCCCCTGCGGGCACTGTGTCCCTGAGCGAGGCCATCCAGCCCAGCCCCAGCCTGGCATCAGGGGACCCAGTGTGTCTGTGGGCAGGGCGTGGGAAGCAGCTGCCTGTCTTACCTGTGGGGCTCCATCTTCATCCAAGGACCATGTGCTCCTCCTCATCCTTCTCGTCCACTTCCATGTCCTCGATGTCATCCTCCTCATCAACCTCCATGTCTTCGATGTTGTCCCCCTCCTCTACTTCCATGTCTTCAATGTTTCCCCCTCCTCTACTTCCATCTCCTCAACAGGATCTTCCTCGTCCACCTCCATCTTCTCCTCCCTCTCCAGCACCATGTCCACTTCCATCTCCTCCACACTGTCTCTGGCACTCTGCAAGGGGCAGCACAATCTCCCAGTGGGCTTCCTGTCCCACACCATCCATTCCCACATGGCTGCAGCCTGCCCAAGCCGGGTGCCCCCCTGCCTGGAATGGCACTGTACCTCCACTGGCACCGCAGTGCACATCCTGCTGGGATTGGTGCTCCAGAGCAGGCAGCAGGAAAAGCCCAGGCAGCAGCAACACCTCAGCAGTGAGGGGCAGAGCACACAGCAAGTGGCAACTGATGCTTGGCAGCCGGTGAAGTGCCTGCTCTGCTCGTTTCCAGGTCCTGGACGTTCCACCTGGAACCCTCTGGGAGCTGTGATGTCACTGAAATTTCAGGGCTGCTGCGCAGTGGGAGATGGGGATGGCAGAATGATCAAATCCTTGAATGGTTTGGCTTGGAAGGGACCCTAAAGATCATCTGGTTCCAAGCTGAGCAACCTCCCAGCACACCAGGCTGCTCTGGCCCCTGTCCCAGCTGGCCTTGGATGTTGCTGGGGATGGGGCATCCACAGCCTCTCTGCACTGGTCCCCGTGTCTGGGACAAGCACCCTGACAATAAAGAACTTCTTCCCATCATCAAATCTCTTCCAGCTCTTGCAGTTTGATCCCATTCCTCCTTGTCCTGTCACTACAGTTCCTGACAAAGTCCTCTCCCACTTCCCTGTGGGTCAGGCTGTTCCTGCAGGGTCACACGTGTGGCTGATCCTGCAGACAGGAGAGAGAAGCCAAGCTCCCACTCAGAGAAAATGGGAAAAGTGACATGAGAGATGAGAGTAGGAGGAAAAAGTAGAGACATGCAAGGCATTGGTTTGGGTGGGCTGTGGGATTCATGCCTTTTATTGGAGGCCAGGTTCCCTGATGCACTCAGTTCCTGTGTGGTGGCCTGTCCACAGCCAGCCTCTGTGAGGAAACGGAACTCCCAGAGCTGGGAGCACGCTTGCTTAAACTGCTGGTGAATGAGGCTCTAAAGGGATCTTTGTGTGGAACTCCAAACATTGTGTATTGCGATGAAGAGGGTCCAGGGAGGGAAACAAAATGGGGCTGGGGACACAGCGTTTTATATGGGGGGGGAACGGCAGCAGAGCATTCCAGTAAGCCAGGACCAATAGGGTATAAGAGAGTGGGGAACATTCTAGAGGGAGTACATATAAGGAAAATACAGCAGTTGAACTGGGTGATACCAGCAAAACGTGCGGCATCACCATGAGCCTGCAAATGCCCATGGGTGTCACCATTGCATTCAGAGCAGTGTCTCTCTTTTACCTTGGTCACTTTGCCCTGAGGTATTACAGTTCCAATCGTTCTGGGCGCTCACCTCTCCCTCCTTTTTGTTTTCTATAAAGAAGGCTTCCGCCACAGAGTTTTGCAGGCATTTAGCAAAAATGGATACAATAACCAGCACAATGAATACAATAAACAAAGCCCACAAAACAGTCTTAACTAGAGATGAGAGCCAGCTTTTGATCCCCCAGTGTTTGAAAAGTCCAGTGAACCAGTCGCTGTTGCTTTCCATCGGGATCTTGTTTCCTTGATCTTTCAGCAGCTGGATGCTCTGGTATATTGACTCCCTCTGTGACAGCAGGTTGAAAAAACACATGCCTTCAAATGCCTGTCAGCCATGGCCATGGACAAGAAATTAGGGCTTGACTGTGGAAGCACCCAGCTGAAGGCACGCGGCTCAGGGAGAAGCATCCAGATTCCTGCTCCAGTGCCAACAAACGGCAGCATCCTTTTGATTTGAGCTAATTTAGTATCTGGAGGCTTGGGTGGCCTAAAAGTAAACAGATAAAGAGAGTAGAAGGTGAAACCTAAATTCTGGTCTCACTAAACTTTCACTAAACTTTCTCTTTTGTATACCAAGGATGTGATCACAGCTTATAAGATGGATCATATATCAATGGTAAAATATAGTTTTTACAAATGTTAAGTCATATATCCTGGTTTGTGGTGTGTGTGCTATCTTGGTCTTGGTGTGGGTGTTCAACGCTGCTTCGGAGATCTTCGTCTGTCCTTTTATCCCTTCTCTTTCCCAGGCTGCTGCTCTCACTCTTCGGCTTTCATTCTGTTCTTCTGATGGTGGCTCTGGTGTTTGCCTCGCCATTCCCAGAAATGGTTTTATGATTTTACTGGAGTCTGTCTTGGGTTGGCTGCTGGAGAGACACAAGTGTATTTTCTTCCCCAAGTAATTAATGGGAACGGACCCATAATTTCTTTAGATTCAGGTTCTTTGATCAACACAGGTGGCTTTTCTTTTATTTGGGCTTCAGCTGAATTAGTAAAATGCGTGATGATTGGGGGAGTTTTCTCCATAAATGAGTTGTTCAAAATGTTGAATACCTAAAGAGCCTTGGCCAGTCTCTCAAAGGGAGCTAATATCTGGACTCCCCACCCAGGTGATCAAGGATCCTTTTGATGGATCAGTAAGCCCTCTTCACTCGGGACTGTCCTGTGGTGGAGTGTGGTATGCCTGTCACATATTTATACCCCAGTGGTCAGAAACGTGTTGGAATCAGTACAAGGTATAAGCAGGAGCATTATCAGTTTTAATTTCCTGTGGAACTGCTAAGGTGCAAAAAATTAAAAAGTGATGCTTTATAGCGTCTTTTGATTTTTTCACCAACATGGGCAGAGGCAAAAACTGCACTGGAAAAAGCATCGATTGAGACATGGATGTATTTTAGTCTGCCAAAGCGGCTTAGTGTGTGATGTCTGATGGCCAGATGTGGAGACTCTCTCATCCACTTGGATTGACTCCAGCTCTGACAGAAGCAAGGCCATGTTCCTGACAATTTGGGCAGGTGGCTACAGTGGATCTTGCCTGGTCTCAGGTAATTTTAAAAATCCTAAGCAGCACAGGAATATTTTGATGATGGAAGTGATGGCTGATCCTAGCCTGTTCAAAAACTATCTAAGGCATATTGCAGTGATTCAGATGTTTGAAGTAGCCAATTGAAGTGGTTTTGAGTGAGAAGTAAGTACATATTCACAAGGTCTGTTCCTGCAAGGGAGCACTGATGCTCTCTAGCTTTCCTGATCAGTTCTGCAGTAACTTTCTGTGGGGTTGTAATAGTTTTAGTAGGTTAGTCTGCTCTGAAAACACATTCAATTTCTGTCAGGGTATCTGAGGTAGTTGAGTCCCACTGAAACATAAATGCATGGAATTTTGGACTTACACCAAGGATTGCCAGGGAGAAAGGAAAATCAGCGTGGTATCTGTGTGCCTGTTTAGTTTGAATTGCCTGGGTTACCTTTTGTACAGCTGCTTCCTCTGCCGGTGTCAGTGATCACGGGGAGTTGAGTTCTTCACTGTGTTTAAGGAGCAGCAGGAACAGTAGTGCGAGATCTTCTGTGGTGATTCCCAGCTGTGAACGTGCCCAACTGATGCTTCCACAGAGACTGTGGAGTCCTCCCAAAGTCTTTGGGTTGTCCTTGATTTGCAGTCTTTGGGGTGTGATGGTTCTCTCTGTGCTTTTTAGGCCGAGGTACTTCCAGGGGGCTTTCTTTTGGACTTTATCTGCTGCAATCTCAAAACCTTTCTCCTGTACTGCAGTGATGACGTCTTCTGCTGCAACGTCCAAAATGATTTGAGCTTCTGCACAAATGAGTGTATCATCCATATAATGAAAAATAATAGTGTGAGGATGTCTTTTCCGGATGGGTAAGGGAATTTGGGCTCCAAGCCATTGACAAATAGCAGGGCTCTGCTTCATTCCTTGAGGGAATACTGTCCACTGGTACCTCTGTAAAGGTGCTCGTCGGTTTAGGGATGGAAAAGGCAAACCAGATTTGTCATTAGAATGCAAGGGGGAGTCAACAAATCAGTCATTTAGTTCTATAACAACCATCTATCAGTCTTGGGGAATCATGGAGGCTGAGGGCAGGCTGGGCTGGAGGGGACCCATGTCCTCAATGACCTCGTTGATTTTCCTAAGGTCCTGCAGGAGCCGCTTCTTGTCTTTGCCAGGCTTTTGTATGACAAGGACAGGTGCATTCCAGGGGCTAGTAGATGGTACAATGTGGCCCACAGAAAGCTGCTCCTGCACGAGGGACTGCAGGGCCTTTAACTTTCTGCCTGGGAGGGACCACTGATCCACCCATATGGGGTTGTTGGTCTTCCTGGTTAACTGAAGGGTGGCACGTTGCTCAGTGGCCCCGTCTAGAAACCCTGAGGTGTTGATAGGATCTCTAGCCTTGTCCTCCACTGGGACAAGAGGTCTCTTCCCCAAAGTGTTATTGGCGCCCAGGTGATGAATGATCTTACTGTAGCAACTGTGCCCTCAGGACCTTCCATGCAGATGGTGTCTTGATTCCAGAAGCTGGTAGTGGTTCTCCTGATGGCTAAAATTTCCCAGCAGTTGGAACCAGGGCCATCCTTTAGCCAATCAGAGCAGGAAATTATTGTGATGTCAGGTCCTGTATATAATAATCGTGAAAGACATTTTTTCTCCCTTTACACGACAAAGCACACTTTAGAACAGGTCTATTTCGGCCCGTAATCTGTGCCCACATCACCATTGGATCAGCTGATGTGGTGATCATGTCCAGTAGGAGGTAGTCTCTGGCTATAACTGTTCCTTCTGGAATGAAAAGGGGAGGATCTAAGCATAGAGCCTGGACAGTTATCTCCTGCAAAGTTGTCAAGGTGACTACATCATGTAGTATAGTGAGTGTCTCCATCCCTTCCCTGGTGTTGGTTAAAATCAAAATGTCTCTGCGCCATTCTTCAGGCCCGTATTTGCCTGTTGGAATATGGTGAACATAAATATTGTGGACTGGAATTGAAAAAGCTCTTACCAGCTGCCTTTGGGTTCCAGGGCAGAGCTGTCTTCTGTCGAGTTCGCTTCTGCAGTGCTCGAGCTCTCCCAATGGACCTGAGAAGGTCGCTGTGCTGGTTCTCAAGGATGTACGGGTGAGTAGGGCGGGACGGCCTCGCATTTGGTGTCATCGTGTGGGGCCTTTCCACGTCTGTATGGGGTTTCCTGCAGACCACCGGTTTTGCTGGTGTTGGCAAGCATGTGGACAAGGGGGCAGTGAGGACAGTGGCTGTGACACCTAGAAGGTCCCTGGTAATAGCCTGTATTTTACAATTCTGTTGAAAATGTCTCATCTCTCTACATTTAAAGCCAGGTCCTTTTTCATGTGTATGTCAGGGAATAACTTGGGAGTCTACTAGCACCTCTACTACACCCCTATTTGAAGCCTTAGCTTGGCTGGCATCATGGTGTAAGGATGCCTTATGTGTGCATGCCTCAACCATTTGTGCAATGTTAGGTTTTGGGATGAGGGGTAGTGTCGAAGGAAGGGGACCAGGACACCAGTTGGTTCATCACAGGTTCCTCAGGTCCGGTCCAGTCCCGGTCCCTCAGGTCCTTCAGGTCCAGTTTATTGAAAAAAGTATCTAACACTTATACAGCAAATAATAAGCTTATGAATATTCTGTAAGCCAAGCAATCTATTGGTTAAACTATACCATGAATTCTTCCTCATTCCTTAGGGGTTACATCTCTCTTTTCTCATGTCTCTTTCACTGTTTGTTATTATACTACAGCTAGGCCTCAAGGACACGCTATCTTTGCAGGTGCAGGACTTGGAATTAGCCACGGTTTTGTACTTTTCCAATCCTTAGCCAGCCAAACTCCCAACACTTCCCCTGTTTTTATTTAAAAAAAAAAAAAATTCTATGGGCTAACTGTGTCACACTCTTTGCAACACAAAAATAGGCAATTCTAACAACTATTATATTATAAACAGTATTCTCAGCTCGCAAGGTTTCTCTCTTACAAGGGATCTAAGCCAGGAAAACAAACCAAAAAGGCTATCACTAATTACAAGACATGCTATAAACCAAATACAAAAAAGAATTCTATGTGCTACAAGGCTCAAACAAAACTCAGGTGTGCTAATATAACCCACAAAAATAAGCTAAAGAAAGTTTGCTTTCTATTCTCAAACAGCAGATTCTGATTGTGTTTTTTAACTAAAGTTTCTCTAATGTTCACAACAACACTTTGCACACAAGTCATAAAATAAACGCTTATCATAAAAGCATAAATCTATCTAACATCACTTAAACTCAGTAGTATTCAGACTTAAAATACTTAAAACCTTTTACCTAACAAAACTTAACTGACTTTAAATTCTGCATAACTTAATATAATTTTAATCTTAACAGAAAACTTAACAAAACCTCAACAGTATTTAATATTTAATGGCACTTAATAGATAATTTAACTTAAACTACTTAGTAACAAATAAAACTTACTATAGAAATAGAATATAGTGTTTACTATAACTCACAGGCCTAATTCTAAAATACTAAGCTAAAACAACTTTCTTCACATGTTTGCTGCAGCATTTTTATACTTAATGCACTTAATGCACTTAAACATAAGAAGTTTGTTTAAGGTATAGCTGTAGAAGAATTCTTTTGAATTCAGTGTTTGCATTTACATTTATCACATCTAAACAAGGCTTAAAGAATACAAAAAATACACTTATTACATTTTACTTCTACAACCACTTTAACATATTTTTAACATTTTTAAATTTTTCAAAATACAGTTTTGGAGTCTGATGTTCTACCGACTAAGTTATTTTGGGCTTCTGATGTCTAAAGTCTGTTAGGAAGAACAAAAGTCCCTTTTAACACTTAGGTGAGAAACGTCTTGATATCCTTTGGTGTCGTTTGTTTATTTTCTAAAACTGAAGCTTTTGCCGGCTGTGGGGCAGAGGGAAAAGCACACCCGCTGGAAAAAGCGCTCCGGTGCCGCTGCGCGTGTGTTGGAGCGGGCCGACCCCCCCGCGCTGGGCTCTTTGTTTACTCTCCGTTGCAGCTACCACTGGTCGGGTCGCTCCCCCCGCGGCTGCTCGGCTCCCCACGAGGCTTCACGGCGCGGCTTCCTCCGCGCTGGGTGCGGCGCGTCCCCCGCCACGCTCGGCTTCCGCGGCGGCCCCCCGCGGCTGCACTACTGCCGCTACGCCCATGTCGAGTTTGGAGTAGGACAGCTTTGCAGGCGTCTCGAGCTGCAGCTACTGGTTTGCATTCAGAAATATGTTGAAGTAGTGTGTGGTTCATCACTTGCCATGGCTTGTTTAGTTTCTTTGCTGTTTTATCATCTTCTAACACTGCTTCCCACAGTATATCCCCAAATTTTCTCCATTCTGAGAGTTCATAGATCCTTTGTGGGTTAAGGAAAATTTCTTCAGCGTATCCGTAGGCTAATAACAAATTTATCCCCTTTATCTTTTGCCATTCTAGATACGCGGCTAATAACTTATATGCTGCTTGCCTTTTCATACCACTTTTTATTTTTCGTGAGCCCTCTTGCAGCTTTCCAGGCTTCTGGCAGCACGTAATGGCTCGAGTCACCGATGTGAACCCCGAGGGTGCTTCAAAATTCCGGCACTGTCCTGGCTGCTCAAGACCCAGCTCCAACTTCCTCGACCGTGGCGTGCTCTCTCCCCCTTTTTCTTTTAGTCGAGACGAGGGGGGTCAGCGTTCAGGGTCACCATTTGTCGAAGGTGGTGGTGGTTTGTGTTGGTTTGACCAGGAAGAAGTGGGAATTCTGGGAGGCTGTGGTCAAACCAATGGATGCTCAGAGTTTGATATCGGCACCTTGTGTGACCAGTGCAGTTTGGACACACCTCCGAGAATACACAGGGGTTAAAAAGCAGAGCTCTGGCCCTGGGAGGCTCTCTTGGGACGTCGAGGAGAAGAGGTCAGATCTCCCTCCCCTGTCCAGCCGCTGCTGCTGGGCGGGGGAGGGGCAGCCATGCGGTAGGCCCGGGGCCTGGACAGAGATGGGGGTGAGAAGGCCCTCAAGGATGGAAGGGTGGAGGAGCAGCCCCAAGAGACATCGGGCAGACATTCCCCCCCTCCAGGAGGGAGAGAGAGGGAGAGTCGGCGAGACGGAATGTGATAGCAGCCGGCCCAGGAGGAGAAAGGGGGGAGAAGGGTGCAGCCCGGCCGGCCGCAGCAGCAGCGCGTGTGGGAGTATCGTCGTTCTGAGACAGGCAGAGACTGAAATTTTTAACCCCTTTCTTTCATGATTGGGGCCTTGCAAGAATGCTGATCCTCCTTGGAGCTGACTAAGAAGGGAGATAAGAGATAAGATGAAACAAGGACCTGGCCCGAAGGACGTAGAGAAGACTGGCTGAGTGAAGAGAGAGATGCTTGGAGTGGCCTTTTGGCTGGACTTTTCTTGTGGCCATGGACTCAGTTTGTTCCTGTGACACAGAGACTGCACTTAGGGGGAGGCAGTGCCTCAGAACCAGGAGGGTTCATTGTGGGGACCCCTCGGCCGCAGGGGGTTGGAAAAATATGGGGGGGACAGATGTCCCAAAGCAGAGACTGTGCCTTTTTGGAGTGAGACAAGGCATCCTTAAAAGACAACCCTAAAAGTAGCTCTGGTCCATGCACGGTGGTGAGAGCACTGGGCATGGAAGGAAGATGTCACAAATGGCAAAAGGACTTTCCGGGCGGTGCTGAGTGACATTGGAAGCACAGAGGTTTCAGCGTGTTTCCAGGGGAAGCCTATGGAACAAGAAGGACTCCTCTCCTCTTCATGAACTGAAGTTTGAGTATACTAAAGTGTGGTTTCAGGCTGGGCAGTTGGTGATTTGGGAGAATGTATCGGATTGGGAAATTCAGGTAGTGGGGAGGAGGAAAGTGGTTTTTTTTGTAAGGTTTTCAATTTTTTTTTCTTCTTTTCCTTATAGTTTTTCCCTATTTTCCTGTAGTTTAGGTAATAAAGTGTTCTTTATGTTTAAGCTGGAGCCTGTTTTGCTTATTCCTGGTCACATCTCACAGCAGACACCAGGGTGAGGGCATTTTCATGGGGGCACTGGCTCTGTGCCAGGCTCAAACCATGACAGAAGGGGACCAGGACACCAGTTGGTTCATCATGGCCCCTCAGGTCCGGTCCAGTCCCGGTCCCTCAGGTCCTTCAGGTCCAGTTTATTGAAGAAAGTATCAAACACTTATACAGCAAATAATAAGCTTATGAATATTCTGTAAGCCAAGCAATCTATTGGTTAAACTATACCATGAACTCTTCCTCATTCCTTAGGGGTTACATCTCTCTTTTCTCATGTCTCTTTCACTGTTTGTTATTATACTCCAGCTAGGCCTCAAGGACACGCTATCTTTGCAGGTGCAGGACTTGGAATTAGCCACGGTTTTGTACTTTTCCAGTCCTTAGCCAGCCAAACTCCCAACAGGGTAGAGAGGGTAAAATGTCTTTTCAGGTGTTGTTAGCATTTGTTTCAGCATGTTTCAGACGTAGTATCTTCCTGACTTTTGGACATTCAACTTGCTTCTCTATTGCTTGTGTAAGGCGGTCAATAAATTTTAGAATGGATTCCCCAGGTCCCTGCAGAATGTCTGTGAAATCTAGAGTAGGTGTTGTTCCATTGGGTGTCTGCATGAGAGCTGTCTTTGCATCAACTTTTACCTCTGCAAACACAGCTCGGGAAGGTCTCTTACTTGATTCTCAGCTTTAATGAAATCTTCCTCCCTGGAGTAGATGTCTAGTGTTAGGTGTGCCCGCCTGCCTTCTCTAGCATAGTCCTTCAATAGTTGTTGTATTAATTTTTTCTCCCATTCCTTCCCACAGAATAAATTCAGTGGGAGAAAATAGGATGTGCATAAAATAATGAAGATCGTGAGGCACCATAACATGTGCAGCGAAGACGGCAAATAACAAATTATTAAAATATGGTGAGACCCTCCCATGGTCTTTCGCTGCATTACAAAGGTCTTTCATCTCCCCGTGTGTGACAGCTTGCCATCGGGGGTTAGTCCCTGTCTGGTACTGCACCGGCGCTGCTTGTATTTTAGCTACCAATTCCCAGTCCCCTTCTTCAGCTGCCAGCTTCCACATCCTCTGCCGAGAAGGCTCTGGCTCATCCTCAAAGTGGGATGAACCTTCCCTCTCCTCTCCAGAAGAGGGAACTTGGTCTCTGGCAGCGGAGAGGGGCCTTGGGGTGACTGGCCAGGCCCGGTGTTGTGGGCCTTTGGTAGCCAAGATGGCGGCCTTCCGGTTACCGCCCCTCACACTTCCGGCTCTGACAGTGCGGGATCCGCAAGGGGCTGAGTTGGAGGGGCAGGGCCAGCAAGAGTAGGCAAGGAAGCGCTGGATCCCGACACAGGGAGGGTACCTTACGCAGAGCTGAGACCCAACTCAGGGGGAGAACCCAATGAGACAGCCGGGGGTGGGAGGGGGTTGGACATTGGCATCCTGCCCCAGTGGAGGGACTCCATTTGTGAGCTATCTGAGGGGGATCCGGGGAGGAGAGATACTGGAGAATGGGTTAGGGTAGAATCCAGGCCTGTGTGATCAGTACAGATCTGGGCAGGGGGTAGAGAAGGAGGGGAGATGGCAGACAGCAGCTGGCTCATCTGTGCTTTACAGCAGTTTCTGTCTCTTATCCTAATCTTGGGATCAGTGGGTTCAGGAATGCTGGGGGCAGAGCACAAAATCTGGGTTGAATATTAGAACTTTGAACCCTTGAGAAAACTCTATAAGTCATGTGAAAAATTGGGTACAATTTTGTGACTCTTACCACTCACTGAGTTTGCAAAAGAAAGAGTCTTCCCCTAACTGAGTCCCAAAATGCTCCATGACAAACTGAATCAACAGAAATGTCTGGAAACTCCTTAAAGAGCCAATCAACAAAAGGCTTCCAACTTCCCTTAGTAAAAGTCTTCCCCTCTGAAAGGAGAACCTCCCTAACTGGAACATATATGCCTCTCTCAGCTTTGGATAATTTGTTACACATAGCTGCCCCTGATGTAAAGGGTCGCCCACCCACAGGACTAAAATATCACCCAAGGATCCTGCACTGCAGGCGGCTGTCCCCCAACTCACTGCTCTGGTGACTCTGGATGCAGGTGTTTCAAATGTCCCATGGGCTTCACCAGCTGAGCCGGCCCTCCTGCCCCTTGAGGGTGCCGACGCTGCCTTCAGAAAACCCTGATGAAACTCAGGTCCCACTCCAGGGCAGAGGCTGACCCGAGGCATTTTCTGTCTGGTGACAGTGGCACAGCTGGATCGTCACTGGAGTCGCTCTCAGGGAATTCTCAAAGAAGGTCCCTGTTTGGGCACCACTTGATATGGCGTGTCCACAGCCAGTCTCTGTGAGAGACCTGCACTCCCAGAGCTGGGAGCAGGCTCGCTTAAACTGCTGATGAATGAGGCAAGAGAGGGGTCTTTGTGTGGAACTCCAGACACTGTGGATTGTGCTGAAGAGGGTCCAGGGCCAGAGACAAAATAGGGCTGGGCACACACGGTTTTTATGGAAGATAAGAGGGTCTTATATGCAGCAACCCAGGACCAACAGGGGAAAAGAGAGGTGAGAACATCCAAGGTGGAGTACACATAAGGAAAAAAAGAAGTTAACGATACCAATAAACCCTTTCAAATCCCCATAAGCCTGCAGCACAGCCAGCCCTGTTCCTGCAG
>NW_026992810.1:0-30067 GCF_028769735.1 Zonotrichia leucophrys gambelii
CTGGATCTCACCCAAGCACAGCCAAATGACGCAGTCGTGACGCTCCTGCGTGTGGCCCCGTCCTGTGACAGGTATGGGGCCCACCTGCCCACAGGGCTCAGGCCTCCCCAGCCCATCACCCTGCACAGCCTGCCCCAGGTGTCGGAGCAACAGAGAGTTCCAGGGCCCTCTGGATGCTCCCTTTCCCAGCCCTGCCATGTCAGCCCCTGAGCCTGCTGCCATGCTCCCTTGCTGCCTCTCAGGGCTCTGTCCCCACAGGCCTGGGCTGTCGGGCTGCTGCTGGCAGGGGGGCAGTGGGCACAGGCAGAAATGGCAGCCAGCTCAGCTGCCCCCGGTGCTGTGTCTGACACCCCCCTGAGACACAGCTCTAACCCCACAGAGCTGCCATGGCCATGTGGAAGACCATCATGGGCTCAGCCAGGACTGCGGAGCTGGCGCAGCTGATCCTCCTGGATGTGCTGGGGAGCTGGCCAGAGTACAGCACCTGCACCTCCAACGGGGACGAAACGGCTGTCTTTGCCCTGGCTGTGAGTTTCTGCAACTGGCCTTTGCAGGCCCCAAGGCTGCCTCTCCAGCAGCTCTCCATCCTCCTTCCCCCACTGCATCTCCCTGCCTCAGGCGCTGGCCTGAAACCTGGCCCAGGGGCGGCTTCAGGCCCACCAGGCCCCGTGCTCCCCCTGCCATGGTCTCTCCTGGCCTCTCCCTGCCACGCTCGCGCCCTGCCACACACACACGTCTCGGCACTGAGCGCTGTCTCATGGGCTTTGTCCTTTGCAGGCAATGGTGGTGATGTGGAAGATCCTCCAGGTGCCCTGTCTCCCACGGATCTTGAAGGTGTATTTCCCCCGCCTACTTGTGCATCTGCTATTCCAAGTGTTCTTCAGCACTCTGGATATGCCAGAGGAGGTCGACACCTTCTGGAAGGGATGCCAGGAAGAGCACGGCCTTGCCACCAGCCCCAACAGGTGCTCCATCCCACTCCTCCTGTCCCTGCCACGTGGCCTGGGAAGGAGCCAGTGCTGCCAGCGTGACCTGGGCTTTGCTGTGCACACAGGTTTGCTGTGCGCACCCTGAAGTCCCTGCTCTGCCTTCTCCGCTGCGAGGATGTGGTGGTGGCAATGGAGCGCAGGTGTGCCTGGGACACGCTGCTCTCTCTTGACACTCACCACTTTGCCGTGGCTCTGCTTGCCAGGTGAGACCCCCTTCTCCCCACTGCCTCTGACAATGCTGCTCTGTGCCCAGGTGCCCCACAAAGTGTCCGTGGTGGCCATGGCTCAGAGGGCCTTGTCACTGAGGGATGGCCAAGCAGACTGGAAAAGCCTGGCAGAGGAGGGTGCCCATGAGCAACCAACTCCCAAATGGCCCATGTCCCCTTGCTGGAAGGGTGCTGGGGAAAGATGAGAACTGGGTGAGTCCCGCCTGGGAGAGGTTTGCCCCACTGCATCAGGGTCTTCTTTCTTTTTCCCCCTCTTCAGAGAAATTCGCCGCTTAGCCATCCACTTCTGTTCCGCGGTTGCATTCTACCTGCTCGCCCTGCTCGGCAAAGAGATGCCATACTGGGATTTCCCTGCCCTGGCATTCCTTGTGGAGGTGAGCCTCAAGGCCAGCGCTGCCTGGCTGAGCGGCCTCCCAGCCCTCTGGCCTCTGGCAGCCACAGCTGCCAGGACAGTGCCCGTGCCCTGTGCTGCTGCCTGGGCCCGGCCCTGTGCGCTGCTGGGCTCCTGCCGGCCGGCCGGCTCCCCGTCACTGCCCCGTGCCTTTCAGGTCCTCGAGTGCCTGGACTTGAGGAATGCAGTGACAGTGTTCTGGAGATCCTGAACAGAACCTGCAGAGCGAGCACATGGCCAGGCGTTATCTTGGCACTCGAGGCCTCGTAGTGCTGGGCAAGAATCCCTTGATGGTGAGAAGGGGGCAGTGGCTGAAGCCGTGCAGGCAGCAGCGTGGGCTGGGCAACGCAGTCGCTTGGCCTTGCCCGGGCTTGGCCGCTGGGGCAGCTGCTCCCAGCTCTCCTCCCTCCCCGCTTCAGCTGCCCCAGTGCTTCGGGACAGGCCTTATGGCCTCTGGATCTGCGGCAGCGGGGCGGCCTTTCATAAAGTCGTGTTCCGCACAGGCTGAAAAAATGCGGAGCCTGACTGAAAGTCTAATGGAGCTCCTGGAGGAAAATGACAGCGACATGATCAGGATGAGCATTCTTCTACTCAGATATTTGCTCCTGGATAATGGTGCTCCAATAGCCACCCCCATCGCCCTGCAGCTGGCTGAGGCGCTCCTGCCATTCTTTGACAGCGTAAGGCTCTGTGCCCACCGCCACAGCCACTGGCTGCTGCCCGGACCCTTGGTGCCCTGTGCAGATGCACGCCTGTGCCTGGGGGCCTGAAGCAGCCGATGCTCAGGTCTTTTGCCTTTCCTTTCATCCAGGATGATATCCAGGTGCAGCTGAGCTCCATGGCTCTCTTTCAAGAGATGCTGGACTTATTAACAGAAGAGGCAAGAAAGGCCCTCAAGTCCCACGTGCGCCAGAGCCTGTCCCTCTCTACTTCCACTGCCATGATGAGAATCAGATTGTTGCTGAGGTGAGCACTTGTGGCCAGCTGCTGTCCCCGGCAGGGGCTTGGGCTGCCTCCTGCCCGGCACCTTGTGGCTGCAGCTCTCCAGCCTGTGCCACTGGGATGCTCCTGTGCCCTGGACTGTGGGGCCATCTGTGCATCTCTGTCCCTCTCCAGGCCTCCCGGGAAACGCTGCATTCTCAGCCAGATTCCTGAAAAGGAGGGGATATTGAACAAATGCTGCACGTGGATCAGAGCTTTCGGGAGGGCCTGGTAAGTACAGCAGAGATCCCCCAGCCTCAGCATGGCGAAGGTCCCTGAGGGCGGTGCTCAGTGTGCGGGGCTAACAGCTGTGCCCGCTGCTGCAGCCAAGAGGCCGCGCGGGCTCTTCTCCAGGCTCCCGTGGGCCTGAGTCGGGTGCCCATGGAGCCCCGGCCCGGCGGGGCTGCGGGGCGGCACCACGGCTCCCCGGGCAGCAGCCGGCCCTCTGCCCCCTGCCCTCGGGAGCCCTTGGCCAGCGGCTGCTGGCCGCGCCTCAGGGCTGTGCGGGCAGGCGAGGCCGGCGATGGGCGCAGGCAGCGCCCGGCCCAGGAGCTGAGCCCGCGCCAACCCTTCCCTCCTGCCGCTCTCTGCAGCTGGCAGAGGACAGGAGCAGAGTGGCCGAGCACCTTCACCAGGCCCGCGCTACCTGCGGAGCCCACAGGAGCCCCTGCGAGAGGCGGCCGTCAGGTTCATGGGTGAGCCACGAGCCCGGGCTGCCCTTCCCCTCCCGGCCCGCCCGCCGCAGCTCGGCCCCGGCCCCGCCTGCTGCCCCGGCAGCGCCAGCCGGGCCCGGCGCCGTGGAGCCCCGCCTGGCCTGGGCATTGCTTGCTGCCCCGCCCCTGGCAGCCGTGCCCTGGGGCGGCAGCGTGCGGCAAGGGCCGGGCTGAGCCCTGCCGGGCCAGCAGCCCGTGTGGCCACAGCGCCGGCAGCGCCGCTGGCAGGGAGCTGTGCCGCTGGGGCCGTGACAGGCTCTGTGTTCACAGGCATGGCCGGGCGGCACCTGAGGGGGCAGCAGCAAGAGCTGCAGCTGATCTGCACTGGTGAGTGAGGGCAGCGGGCTGACAGCGGGGGCTGCCGGGGGAGTTGCAAGCCCTGGCCTGGCTGCGGAGGGCTCTGCTCCCGTGGGCAGAGCACACTGACATTTCAGGGCCACATGGGGGATTTGTGGCCAGCAGCTTCGGGCTGATCCCCTTGCTCCCTGCTCCCTCCTGGCCATGGCAACAGCCGGCTGGGATGGCCCTTGCAGGGGTCTCTCCTCGGCTTCCCGCAGATGCGGGATATGATCATGGCTCTGTTCCTCTCTCTTGCAGCCCTGGAAGAAATGGCATATGACAGCAGTCCTGCCATCAGAAATCTGTCAGCTGAAGCTGGGTTCGTTCTGCGGGCTGTACAGAGGGCTCCCTACTCCACGTGGCGTAAGCTGCGAGATGAGTTCCGCAGCGCATGGAAGAAACGGCCTCGCCCGTGCCACAGAGCCTTGCTGTTCTGCTGGAACTCTGTGTAAAGTTGATCTGGAAGAGTCTTGTCTGCTGGGGCCACTTGAGCCAGCAGGGATTTTCTTTTTATTCAAGATTTTTGTGTTCATATTTTAATTTTTCTATTGTATGTAAATAAAAATATGTATAGTAGACAGACTCCCAGGATCTTTTCCTTGCGAGGATCGGCAGGGCTTAGGGGAGGAGGATGAAAAGGGTGCTTGCACTCAGCCAGCTGCCCAGGCGTGCAGTGCTGCAGGGGAAATGGCCTACAGCCCCTTGGCCTTTGGTGGTTCTGCTGAAGCCTTTGTGCTGCCCACAGAGCGGCTGGGCAGGGGCCGGAGCTGCAGGGATCCCTCTCAGAGCGGTGCCTGGAGATGGCCACAAGCCCTGTGCCAGGCAGGAAGCGCCATCCGTGTCCTCCTGCCCATGTGCTGCCGGCTGCCTTGCTGAGCGCTCCCAGGTGCCTCTGGACGGGGCTGCTCTGGAGCTGCTGTGGGGCTGCGGCGCTGCTGCCGGGCAGCTTGGCCGGGCTGAGGCAGCCCCTGAGGGGCTGGGGCGCTGGCAAGCCCTGGGCAATGGGCTGTCAGAGGCCACAAGCAGCCCCCTGGCAGCCGCCTTGATCCTGACAGAGTTGACTTGCAACACGCATCCTGGGCACTCTGGAACTGACAGCATCAGTGTTGTTGGAAACTGAAATGCAGGGGCTTCTCAGATCTTTGGGCCTGTTAGCCAAGGCCTAGAGTTAAACACAGGATTTGAGCTGAGACCTTGGAAAGGGCTTCCAAACTTAGGCGCACAAGCGAGATTGCAGATTTATAATATAAAGCACAGGCATATTAAGCTAATTGGAGTAAAGTTTCACCTTCTAGAATTTAAGATGTAGAAAAAATAAAAGTTTTAAATATAAACACCAAGGTGAAAATGCACTGCTTTGTGTTTCTATGTCACAAACTCATGATTAGCTAAGAAAGCTTACACTGTAGCATGAGTCCACAAGATGAAATATTGAAGGATTGGGTCAGAAACATACATATCCTTGTTGGCAATGTTTTATTGGCCAATAAATACTTAAAAGGTCTTTAAACTACAAGTCTTGTGACCTTCTGAGCCTTGTAGTGGAGATGTGAGCCAAACTCACCCTTCCTATCTATGTAGAAGATAAGAAAAAGAAATGTCATCATCTAAAACACTCAGAGGTCCGGTCTCTCGCTCGTTCCTAACCCCTTCAAATGCTCCTAAGTGTGATTTAGCTGGAAATAGATGACAAGGACTATTAATGCTGGCTCTTTGACTCCAAAGCAGCTGCTTTAGAAGCTTTCACATAACCCTGTGTGAAAGAAACAGGGCCAGGAGACTTCTTCTCCTTTTTAATGCCTTTATTAAAAGTGATCAGCGCAGGATTGGGTGGCTCGGCAGGGCTGCAGTCCCTGTCGCGTCTCCCAGGGCGACTCAGAGGAGGAGGATATGCGCAGCTCTGTCCACTAGGGGCAGAGCCGGGGGATCCAGTCCTCGTGGGAGCCTTTAGGGCGTGGTGTCCCTGTCAGATCTTGCTTTCTCAGTGTTCAGTCTTGCCTGGCCCTGGCGTTGGGACGACTCTCTGCTCAGGGCGAGAGGGGCTCCGCATCTCTGCAGACTCTGCACTTGGCTCCTCACGTCTAGACATCACTTTAGTCTCTCAACTCTTATTTGGCTCGTTGTTTTTGGGGTTTTCTCTGTGGATTTCGAGTCGTGGTGCCACAAAGCATTCTGGTCTTTGGAGTCACTTTGCATAACCCCCCCCCTCCAGGTCTCTTCTCTTCACTGTTCTGGGAAAGGTACAACTTAGCCTCGGGCAAGGCTCTGCTGATACAAAGGGAGCGATAAGCCACAAGGACCCGTGATTACAATAACAAAGCACTAAGAACCCTGGCAGAGACAGATCTGGCTGCATCCCTGTAACTCTTTCTCACAAAAAAAATATTAACCGAATTTTTGTTCAGAACAGTCCCCCCTCTTTTTCTTTGATCGAACCTAAATTCTTAAGCTCCCATCAACTCACAATTTTTTGTTTGAATCTACTATAAATCTCTTGTGCACTTTGGTAATCATGGTTACTTAACCTTGTTACTTTTCTTGGTTTCTTCAGGTCGGTTTGTACAGTCAATACTGTTTTACTAAAACAGATAAATAAGCATAGTAAAAAGAGCAATCCTCCAAGTACACACACAGCGAGAAAAACCACTTTTTCCCATACATATTTTCTGAAAATCTATAAGTTCTCCCACCCACTGGGATCAAGTGTAGGAGTTTGATCTTGATTATTTACACATGCCAATCTTTTTATTTCATTTGAAATATCCCTAATAATTGAATTCTTTATTTTTAATACTGCCTGGAGCCAGATGACTTTGTTCAACACAGATTTTGGGATCCGAACATGGCTTTTACAATTTTGGATTTTCTCAATTTCTATTTCACTTTCCCGGTTTTGTTTAATTTCTCTCAAATCATTATATATAGGAACTCCCAAACTTGATCTAGTTTCTTTGGGTAATAAGAAAATTGGTTTTATCACTCTAGCAATGCAGTTGCCAGATGAGACTAAACTTAGGGGTTTAGACCTCCCCTGAAATGTGTTCCAAAAGGGGTTTATCTCTTTCCCAGTACACTCATATAAATACTTGTAACAAACAATTTTTCTTACCATTTTCACCATTTCTTTGCTTTTTACTAGATCTGCTGAGCTTGTTTCAGCAGCATCACATTCAAACACAACCAGGTTTCTCCTATAGGGCAATCTCCTAGGAGTGGCTGCCTAAAAGTGGCAGTATTCTGGGCTATCCAATACACTCTCTTATTTTTCTGATAAAGGACCAAGTGGGAGAGGTTAACACAATCAGGGTTCGAACTGATGTGGACTCTCAACAAGGAGTTCACTTCCTCCTCATAGCAGGGTTGGTAGCATTCACTGCACGGCTCTCCTGGGCTCCCCGGGGCACCACCAGCAGTTAGAGCTAGCATTACTACCCTTCCCACGAATCCGGTATGTGTCATCTTGCACAGCCTGCCCACCCGGCCTTGCCTCTTGGGGAATTTTTTCCTGAGGAGAAGCTTTGAAGCCCTTTAGAGTCTCTTCTACCCGCTTCTCTGGTTAAGCCTCTCTTGGTCTGTTCCCTACAAATTTTAGTTTCCCCCCCAGGGGAGTGTTCTGTAGAGGATTAACCTGGAGTCTTTAGAAATATATTGGGGAACTTAAACTAGAATTACTTATTTACAGCCTTAAACTTTTTACCAACATAATTTACACAAAACAGTTTTGAAACATTTTAAGCAATATTAGAACTCTGATACCAATTTTTTTTCTATACAGTTCAGTCTTTTTGACTCTTCCGCCTGAGAGTCAACTTTAAATCTCAGGTGAATTAACTTGTGATGTGGATGAATCCTTATCCAGTGCCCAGAGGTGAGTGGTGTGGACTCTGGCCCAATGCCAGAGGGAAAAACTGGGAGTCTGGCCCAATGCCAGAATGCCAGAGGGAAAAACCTGGTGTTGAATCCTTGTCCAGAGCCAGAGGGAAAATGGGGTGCAGTCTGGTCCAATGCCAGAATGCTAGAGGGAAAAAAAACTGGTGTTGAATCCTGGTCCAATGCCAGGGGTGAGAGTGATGTGAGTCCAACCGTCTTAGTAATGAAGAATACCTGGAATGGGCTTTCAAACACAGGCATTAATGGTCTGCTGTTAATGATTTTATCAAAACTCAGCTTCTCTGTTTAATGTTATTGGTAATTTCTCTTTTTCCATAGCTTGTATGTTTCTCTCATCAATTTCTGCATACTCTGTATTTTGCAAGGAGTTGTATTTCTCCGCTAACTTAACTCCCAAAGTACTCTTATTCTACTATTTTTCTGTCTATTTAATTCACTGGTTTTCTGTTCTATTTTTCAAGATCTTATTTATCTCTTGCTTCTGTTTCTTACTTTCACTTAGAGCTTAAACACTTCTTTCAACCCCTTACACATTTAATTTTTTTCCTTTTTCTTTTCTTTACACTTTTCTTCTACACAATGCACTTCCCTCTAAGGAAATGTGGTAAAACTTGTAATGCACAATCTACATTACCTCTATTCTAATTTGTCTATATTCACTCTCTCATTTCTCATTCACTTCCACACATTCCTCCACACCTTTAAGACACAAACTTATTGCTAGATAATCACAGGTCCCTATAGCTTCCCCCTCACCTTGGGGTTGGCTCACAGGTCTCAGTATCTTTGGGCCTCTTGGAAGGGCCCTGACTCTGGTTGCCTCTGGTGCACATTCACCTGTGAGGCTGCCTGCGTGTCACTCACGCTCTTACAGCTACGGCTCCCTCACACATCTGGGAAGCACTAGTCTGGTTTGCAGGTCACACACACACACACTTTGGTCACAGCCCCCACCCGCCCGGGGGACACAAGCCTGGTTTGCAGGTCACACACACACTTCCACTGCCCCCTTCCCACCTGCCCGGGAAGTTGAGGCTGACTTTGCTTGTGACTCACTCTCACACACACAACAAGACAACAATAAGGTACCTCTTACTTTCACACCTCTTATTACAAGTTTAGCCTTACTGGCCAGTTTTGGTGCTATTGGATATCCTTTCTGCCTAGCTGGTTTTTTGTCTAACTTCAGATGTTACTTTGTTGAGACAGGACTTATGTGCTCCTGTATCAACCAAAAATTCTAATTCTTCATTTAGGGGTCCCACCTCAAAGTTTACCAAGGGCTCTTCTAGATGTTGCATCTATCCCCTAAAATGTAAAGCCCCAGACCTTCTAATCATCACTTCTAAGGATTTTCTCTAAATTATCTTGTTCCCTGGCTATTGCCGCATCGAGACTGAGCTTTCTACAAAACCTCCTGGTGTGTCCTGGCTCTCCACAGTAATAGCAATGTTGTTCTCTCAAAGGGCCTTGAGGTGTCTCTATCTCTTTTGCACCTGACAGTATAAGAGGCCTATCCTTGCCTCCTCCTTGTGGTGGACCCGCCCACCCTGCACTTGCCCTAGCTACAGCAACCATGATCTTAGCCTTGGCCTTTGCTTTTTCTTCCTCCCTCCTTAAATACACCTTCAATGCCTCTCTTAATAACTCAATAATGTCCTTCTCTCCAATCCTCCATCTTTTCCAGTTTTCTCCGTATATCAGGCCAAGATTTGGTAACAAATTGGACTTTTAGTAGCATTTGACTTTCTGGGGTGTCTTGGTCAATTCTAGAGTACAACTGGAAGTTCCGCTTTAGGCGGTTAAGCCAGGCAGCAGGAGCTTCCTCTTTCTCCTGAGTACCCTCAAATGCCAATTGGGTGTTAGTTCCTTTGGGAACTGACTCTTTGACCCCCCGTATTATCAAAGACCTATATTCCATCATGGCCTTCCTCCCCTCCTCCTGGTTAGGGTTCCAGCTGGGATCCGTTAGTGGCAATTTCGGTTCGCGTGATGGCACCTGGGGTCCTGGAGGGTTATCTTTCTCCCAAATTCTTATGCTAGCCACCCTAATCATCTGGACCTCTTCTGGGGAAAATAATATACTCAGGATGGAATTCATCTCCCACTGCGCGGGGGCGTCCACGGCCCTGGAATCCGGCTATCTGGTGAGGGGCGAAGGCCAGGGCCCCTGCGCATCAGAAAGCAGCCCCCCTCGGCGTCTTGGCCTCGGGCTGAGCTGGGGGATAGCTCGGAGCAGCGCGGTGAGAGACGAATTAGGAGGCGACCACTTGCTGGGGGTAAACTGTCGGTTTATTACAGAAGAACCAACAAGGAGGGGAAACACCCAGCAAATGGCCCCGAACAGGGGGCAGGAGAGGGTTTTAAGGGAAAAGGGGGGAAGAAGGCAGGGAAACCCGGCTATCCAATAGAAATACATATTTGGAGGTATGAAACATAACTGATATACTAAAGTACCAAACTGTTATAAATCATAGGAGGGGCTCCGGGGCTACAGCCAACCATAACTCCAGAGTAAAGAAAATTCTCGAAACCTGGGAGGAGAAAAGGGTGATTGACTGAGCCCAAGGAGGAGGCACTTTCACTTTATAAGAGAAACCAGGGGAGGAGCAGTTTCATTTCCATAGCAACCTAACTGACAGGGTCCTGGGAAAGGAAGAAACCATTTAATACAGAAAATGGGGGGAGCAAACTAACAAACTTAAGAACACACCACAGCATCTCCCCGTTTCTTATCAAATAAAATTAAAATTTTAGACAGTCTATGCAACTCAAAAGGAAGGTGTCTGCGGCTTGTCCTGCCAATCTTCGCTTTCTTCGAGCTGGAGTTCGCTAGCCCACTTATGTTCTTGAGGCAGCTCCGTGGATCCCTCTTCATCTGAATCTCCTCCGGCTTCTGAGGAGAGGTCCTTCAGCTCGAAATGTTCCTCCAGAGGGAGTGCGGCATGATTGACAGTCGTTGAGGTGGCTTTAGCTATTAGTCCTTTGATCAAACTACGGATCAGTACAATCAAAATGCAAAATACAATCAAATTCAAAACCACTTTACAAACTGATTCTAACACTGAACTGGCCCACCGCTAAGGCCCCAACCCTTGAATATGTCCCCCAGCCAGTCTGATGTCTCTTGCCTGACCTGATGGACGAGGTCTTGGAGTTTTTTGATGGAGTGTCTGGCGTCCTCGGCCCGAGAGGACAGGTTCAGACAGCAGAGGCACTCAAACTCCTCACAGTGATGGTGATGGAGCAGCAGTAGAAAATCTATTGCTGCTCTGTTTTGAGCCTTGCCTTCCTTGTAATTTCCTCGTCTTTAAGGAGGTCGTATAACGCGGCTGAAGTATAATTGGCTTGTTTAACCACCCAACACTCTAGGCAGCCCAATTCACCCAGAGATTTCGCCACCGATAACCATGGCAATAAAATGGTAAAGGCGACAGATTTAGAATGAGACCAATGGGTAACTTTATCATCACAATCTTCAGTGAGATCTTTAAGATCTCTTTTAGATCTGGCCAATTCGGATGTGATGTTATTCCTTTTCCAACTGATAATTTGGGTGATGTTGGGGGTAAACAGCGTCAGCCGGCCAAATGTGCACGGCCCTCCGATCAGACCAGAGGGGATGCCTGCCCACGCTCGATCACCACAAATCAAGAACACCCCCCTGGGAAGGGCGTAAGGGGTCCGCTTGGTAGAGGTGGGGCCCATGATTTTTAGAACAGCGCGGCACCACTGGCTCGCTTGATATTGTTTCTTTGTCTACCGGACCACCTCACTGCCTTATATATGGGGGCATAACTATATTCAAACTGAAAACAAATTGAGGAGTTAGCGGAACTGAGTAGATGCAGCTCTGTGGGCTCGGAGGGCGCAGGACTGAGCCTAGCTACTCCGCTTCTCCAGGCATTACTGGGTTCAAAACCGGGGAGGAAAGTCAGGCTCTGGGCCAAAACAGGGGAAAGGCAGACTGGAAGGCAGGGGGAACTCGCCTGGGGAGAAAGGGATCCCCACAAGGCAAGACGACATCGGGTCCTCTGCTGCAACAGTGTCAAGGCATATACTGTCCCGTCCTAATGATCGAGCCAAGGCACGCCAGACGTTGATTTTTGGCTGGGGGATGACCCATGGCTCCGCAGGTGGCAGAAGGAATCCGCAGGTCATCAGCACGGTCAACAACAAACAAGGGTTGAGAGCCAGCATTGTCAATTCGAAGACCATTCGGGGAGATAAAACTGAAATGAAAGGAGAGCCGTAAAAGTATGCAGGATTCACAGATATGGTTCCTCCCCAAACAACCAATTTAAGTAAAACTCACGAGGGGTTATGGTTGGAGCCGGGGGAAAAAGGAGGAAAGGTGGTATAAAAGATCAAGGGGTGGAGGAGAAGCTGGGGGAGAGGGTTCTTCAGTAACTGGAGTGAGATCTGGAGAGAATGAGGAGGATTGATGGGATAGTTTCTTCCGCCGACGCCAACATGCTTGCCGGACCTGTGGTACTGCCTCCTTCTTGATCCCCTGCTTCGGACGAAGGGCCTGACCCACTTAGATGGTACCCACTTGGGACCCGAGGGAGTGGACACGCAGGCATATCCCCTCCCCCAAGTTACCAGGTCAAAGGGGCCCTCTGTCCGCCACGTCTCCGGATCTTTTACAAGAACCGGTGGCCTGGTTTTAGGCTGCAGCTGCTGGTGACTGCCGAAATGTTGAACTATCGGAGGGTTTTGGCTGTCAAAAGAGCAATTCAGGAAGTTGAGTGTATACAATGCCCTTGATAGCCGGACTTGGGGGGTCTCTGCCTTCATCGTTGGTTGTTGCCGGGATAGGACTTTCTTAAGGCTCTGGTGAGCTCTTTCCACCATGGCTTGGCCTGTCGGGGAATAGGGGATGCCGGTTTTATGCACTATTCCCCATTGCTGCAGAAAGCTTTGCAGCTCCTTGGAAGCATACGTAGGGCCGTTGTCTGTTTTTAAGGTCTAGGGATGCCCAAGACAGCGAATGCCTGGAGCAGATGCCTCTGAACATCCGCTGCCTTCACCTGTGTGGGCTAAGCATAGATCGCCCCGGAGAAGTATCCACTGAGACGTGGACGTAACACAATCGGCCAAAAAATGGAATTACGTTACATCCATCTGCCACAGCTCGCAGCTTGCCAAACCTCGGGGATTAGCCTCTGAGGCTAGGTAGGCATTTGATCTTGCTGGCATTGGGGACATGTGGCCACTATCGCCTTGGCCTGCTCTGCGTCAGATTGAATTTGACGAACCAGGCCAGGGGCATTTTGATGGAACATTGGTGGCTGATTTTAGCCTGACTGAACACATCTGGGAGGGGGGCCTGCGAAACAGCAGCCTGCCGCTAAAGAATCGGCGCGACGTTACCCTCCGCAATGAACCCAGGAGATCTGTGTGTGATCTCACATGCATGACATAGAATGGATGCTTGCGGTTAGAGACTAACTCAACGAGCCTATTCAGCAATTCAAATAATCTCTTATTAGTGATCTCTTGAAGAACAGCTGACTCAGCTCGAGACACTACACCTGCGACATATGCAGAATCTGTGACCAAATTGAAAGGTTCCAGGAATTTCTGAAATGCCCTGCCCACTGCGTCCAACTCAGCAACTTGTGGAGAGCCCTCTACAACAGCAACATCGGTCTCCCACTGCTGAGTCTGAGGATCCTTCCAAGTCATCACTGACCTGTGGGATGTCCAGACGCGTCAGTAAAAACTGTCACAGCTCCAGTGGCTTCTTGCTCTGAACCTTTTTCAATAGAATTTAAACCCCGAATTAAAATAATTTGTGGGACGGCCGATTTACTGTGATGTGCCCAGTGTAGCTGTCGAGTGCAAACTGAAGGTATTCATTAGTTTGCAGCAGTTCTTCAAAGATTTTTAGTTTAAATCGGCCCGATTCCAATTTAATTGGGATCTGTATGCATGAGAAATCACAGCCTGCAAGCTCTCTGATCCTCGATCTTGCTTTGAGAATCAGTTCTGCTATCAACTCCTGTGGCCGTGTCATTCTTTTGGACCTATGGTGGCTCAGAAAGACCCACTCTATAATTAAGAGAGTGTCTCCTGATCCTTGGTCCTTCAGACTAACATCCCATTGATGTATTATGCATGAAAGGTGTGGCAATTTTCCCAGTATAATAAATTTGAAAGGCAGGCCCGGATGGTATCGGTGGGCCTGCCTGGCCGAAATAGCCTTTTGCATTTTCTCCAGAGCTACCTGTGCCTCTGGGGTAAGAGTCCTAGGAGAACTAAGCTCCTCTCCCCCTTTCAACAAATCGAAAAGAGGGGCTAAATCTTCAGTTGAATTGCCCAACCAGGGTCTCACCCAATTTAAAGATCCACACAGTTGATGGGCATCTGCTAGGGTCTGGACCTTTGTCCGAATTGCCAATTTTTGCGGCACAATTGTCCGCTTTGTAATTTCGAGGCCCAGGTATTTCCAAGGTGGCACCCGCTGAATTTTGTCCTGCTGGAGCTCGAACCCTGCAGCAGCCAACGCATTGGTTGTCAGGTCAAGCGCATGGGCAAGCAGACTGTGGTCGGGCGCACACACAAGGATGTCGTCCATATAATGGTGGACAATGACGGCCTCCCCCAGGGCTGTACGAATGGGTGATAGCAGCGAAGCGACATACCACTGGCAGATCACAAGGCTGGCCTTGAGGCCCTGCAGGAGCACCCGCCAATGATAGCGCTTGGCTGGGGACTCACAGTTGATGGACGGAACTGTGAATGCAAATCGCGGGGCGTCCCTGGGTGAAGGGGAATTTGGAAAAAGCAATCTTTTATATCAATCACAGCTAATTCCCAATCTCGGGGGAGCATTGCTGGGGAGGGCATCCCTGGCTGAAGGGAACCCATGTCAATTATTAATTATTAATTGGCAAGGTCGGTCAGGAGCCGCCATTTATCCTTATTAGGATTTTGATGACAAACACTGGGGAGTTCCAGGGTGACATGGTCTCTTCCAGGTGGCCTTTCAATAACTGCTCCTGAACGAGCTCGTTGAGTTCCTTTAGTTTTTGCTTGTTAAGTGACCACTGCTTGACCTGTACTGGTTTATCTGAAAGCCAATTCAGTTTCCAGGACCGCACTCCTCAGTGCCCCGCCTGAAAAACCTGGGGAGCTGTCGGGAGATCGATTTTGGCCCCCCACTGGGCTAAAAGGTCCCTTCCCCAGAGGGGCTCTGTATAATCTAAAACGAACGGCGTATAGAGCCAATTGCCCGTGGGCCCCTTAATTTGCACAATGCTCTTATTGGTTTGCCAATTGGAGGCCCCCAACACGAGAAATCGTGCCCGCTGCGCTTTGCAGGCCCCAATGTGACGGCCATTCCCGGAGGGAATGATCGTCACATCTGCACCCGTGTCCAAAAGACCCTCACTAATTTTTGTCCCCGCCCAATGAAAGTTGACATGTCAGGCGGGGCTTTCCTTCCCTACCAACTGTGCCAGGCCACGGTCGGAGGCGAGTCCTTCTCCGTCGGGCTCGACAATGGTCTTTATCTGGCACAGGAATGGCCTGAGCAATGACCTGTCCCTTAGGGAGGAAAAGCGGGGGTCTGACACAATACAGCCCTACAGCGAAGCGTCCCGGTCGTAGTTACCAGACCAGGGACTATGTGGATGTCTCGCGGTGTGTTCTTTGTGTCTCCGACACGGTCCACCTTCATCGTCCCAGTTTCCTCCAGCGACCCGGGTGTTGCAAGTCGACAGACACCAGCTGCAAATTACTGCTAGGGAGGTAAATGCTCCTAGTTAGCTGCAGCCTGTAAGGGGAAACAGAGGACATGGTGTTAAGTACAGGTTTGGGCAGAATATCACAGGTAAAGTGTTTCGAATACGATAGGTACGTCAAATCCGGTAAGGTGTGCGGCGGTTCTCCCTCGTTTCTTCTCTCCCCGGATGATGATAAACAGCCCGCCACATTTCTATCCACGCGCAGGGAGGGACTGCGCTCCAATCCTAGTTTTTTTTCTTTTGATTCTCCTCCTTTTCCCGCTTCCGCCTCCATTCCATGTAGTCTTGCCGCATAGGGCACTGTGGCATCCAATGTCCCACTTTACCACAGAGATGACAGGGGTGGGTTGCCGATGTTCTCTTGCCCGCCCCAGGTGTTGGAGGGCCGGCAACGGGGGCAGCTTCTGCCTGTATGCAGTCCTGCACAGGGCATTCAGCAAAAACCACGGAAGCCCTCTTAGGCCATGATGACAGGGAGACCTGACACACCACGACATCTATCATGGCCTCTACTGTGGGTCTAGGACTACGAGGGAGAGTCTTTATAGCTTTGCGGCACTCAGCGTTTGCATTGCTATATGCCATTCTCTGGAGCATCATTTCCCTATCGTCATCCCCGAGCGCCTGTGCTTCCACATATCTGTAGAGGCGCTCCATAAATTCCATGTATGGTTCATGCTCTCCTTGCAAAATCTCATCATCCTCCCATTGGGAAGTAACTCCTTCCAGCTTGAAGAAAGCTCGTTCAGCTGCTCGGGCCGTCTCCATCAGCTGGGAGGGGAATAAGGCTCTAGCTTGATTTGCCCCTTCTGCCCACTGCCCTTCACCCAAAAGCTGATTTAGGGTAATTATCAAACCATCTGCGTCATGAGACAGTGCTGGATTCCCCCAAAGACTCGGGAGAACCTCCGATATTTCCCTCCCCCATTCCCTCACCCAGACTCTGAATTCCATAGGCCTTATAAGGCTGGAGAAGAGTGCCCTCAGATCTGCCGGAACTAAATCTCCCTGGGAAAGGGTATTATGTAGCAAACCCCAGAAGTATTCTGACCTTCGGGAGTAGTCTTTCTGTGCCTTGCACAGTTCTTTAATCCGTGCCTCTGCTAAGGGCACCCACCAAGCCTGAGGGGTCCCCTCCCCGCCTAGGTGGTAGGTAAACGGGGCTGATTCTAGCAAAGGCATTTGCTGTGGCTTGTGGCCAGGGACTTCCCCCCCTCCTCCGAAGACAACCCGTGGGAACCGGGGGGGAGGGTGTTGGAACCGAAACTGGAGGAGGTTGAGGCAGGGTTTGGCGATGACGTAAGGCGAGGGAGTGTGCAAGGCCACCCACCCCGCCCTCCCCCCGGGCAGCGTTCGGAGGCGGAGGGGAAAGCGAAAGTGAAGCGGGGGAGGAGGGAACGGGAGGCTGAACCGGGAGGGGGAGCTGAAGGTGTGTCGAAATACGGAGGAGCGAGCGGGACGGGGGAGGATATGAGGGAGGGGGGATTGGGCAAGGGGTGTGTTCAGGGTAAAGGAAGGGGTTGCTGCTTGAGAGAAAAGGGGTAGTGGAAGAAGAAGGAGCTATGTCGCCATTTTGGACGGTACTAAATCGAACAGACTTGGGGGTTACAACCGGGGACTTGGGAACTGGGGCAGAGGGTGAGGATGGAGGAGGAGCTTGGCTAGGACTCCTCAAACGGGAGGCTGAGCCGGTCGAGAGGGAGCAGGGGCAGGATGGGAGCCCTGCTTTTTATCGGCCTTCAAAATTCCTCTAGAGGGCTCCTGCCTATGGGAAGAGGGAGAGGGTTGTGGGGTAACAGGAGCCGAACGCGGGGAACGGGGACGAGCAGGGCTTTTCTTCAGTTCCCCGGACGAGGAGAGTGTTGTGAGCACTCTGTTCGCCCAAAATGCCACGGTCGCTAATTTTGTCTCTCCGGAATTTACTGCTTCTTCTAATTTTGCCAAAACGGCTGCCCAAAGTTGTGGCTGTTTTGCAAGTTCTGGGGAAATTTCAGGGAACTTAGAAAAGACCCACTTAGTTAAAAATTTTAATTCTTGCTTGGGGGCCTTCTGGCCACCTCCAAGCAGTAAACCCTTAACAATATAATAAACCTCCTTCTGGGATTTTCCCAAACTAGCACCCATAGTACCTTTCTAGCACAGGAACTGCTGATACTAGAAAGGGGGAAAATTCCTCTGATGGTACAACCCCCCACCTGAAAACAACAGAAACTGAAACAACAAGCCACTTTCCACCAGCCCCTGCTCCCCCTACTGTCCCCAAGTCTGGGGCTTCAGTAAAAGGAAAAAAAAAATTCAAAGAAAGAGGGTGGGAAGGTGGGTCCCCAAGGCAGGGCATGCACTCCCAGGGAAATTTTAAAAAGGCAAGGGGGAAAGTCGGAAAGGTCCCCAAAGCAGGGCCCGACCTTACCAATCCGGTGGAAGCAGCAAACAATGAATCAGGCGAAGGAATCCGTCTCAGGAATTGTCCTCTCTGGATGCGAGGATTCCCGATCCCCAGGGAGCGCCGCTCCTAAAATGGAGCCTGCTCCCACCTGGGGTAGCGCGGCGTCCACTGGAACTAAAAAGTCCACTACCGAGGGGTCTGTTTCGTGGTTAGCTATCCACTATTTCAGCCCCCACGTTGGTCACGCCAGCACTGCGCGTGGGCGTACACGGCCCTGGATCCGGCTAGCTGGTGAGGGGCGAAGGCCGGTGCCCCTGCGCATCTGAAGCCAGCCCCCCTCGGCGTCTTGGCCTCGGGCTGAGCTGGGTGATAGCTCGGAGCGGCGCGGTGTGAGACGAATTAGGAGGCGACCACTTGCTGGAGGTAAACTGTCGGTTTATTGCAGAAGCACCAACGAGGATGGGCACCTCCCAGCAAATGGCCCCGAGCAGGGGGCGGGAGAGGGTTTTAAGGGAAAAGGGGGGAAAAAGTCAGGGAAATCCAGCTAACCAATAGTAATACATATTTGGAGGTGCGAAATATAATTGATATACCAAAGTAACCAACTGTTATGAAGCATAGGAGGGGCTCCGGGGCTACAGCCAACCATAACTCCCAGAGAAAAGAAAATTCTCAAAACCTGGGAGGAGAAGGGGGTGATTGACTGGGCCCAGGGAGGAGACAACTTTCACTTATAAGGGAAAATATCGGAGGAGCAGCTTCATATCGGCAACTAAGAACAGCGAGGGTTCCATAGCAACCTAACTGACAGGGTAGCAGCGGCGGGAACTAACAGGGAAGGAAGAAACCATTTAATACAGAAAATGGGGGAGCCAACTGACAAACTTAAGAACACACTACAGCAGCAGAGAAGGGACTGTGAGATGCAAAGCTGTGTTTCGTGTCAGGTACAAACAGGAGACGTGTGTACTTGTGAATGCAAAATGTGTGGACACTTACAATGGGATAGTTGCGAATTCTAATAATAACTGAGGAAAATAAAGGATGGAAAAAGGTCTTTGAACCTATCTTTTGTTTGCAATTAACCCTAGTTGATTTAGGAGCATTGGAATTAAGGTGTTAAAGAAGTTGCTTTTTGCCAGCATTTCATCCATAAAGAGCTCTGCAATAATAACCTTTTGAAGTATAATTTTAGAATATTACTTGTATCCTTGAAATGGTAGCTTTGGAATATATATAAAGGAAATATGCTTATCTCACACCTTGTTGAAGCAGAGAAAAACAGCTTGAGAAAGGAAAATGAAAATCACCTCAAGGATTTATGGTTTCCACCAAAGGGAAGCTGGACATCACTGTTATGAGATTTATAGTCTCTGCAATTAAAAGGTGGACACACATCTGGGGAGCTGGACCCCACCAGATGGGATTCGTCTTTCTTCTTTTGGAAACTGGACCGTCACCATCTGGGGATACTCCTTTGAGATACATCCTGAGAAATTAAAATCACAATAGTGTATAGAATTGTGATGCAATAATTTGGAATAAAAATTGCTGATGAGTAAAAGATTGCTAATAGAAACTGCTGAAAAAACTGATGAGTACCCCTATAAATACCTGTAACCCTCAATTATCAGTGTGCAGTTGGAGGGAAAACTTCTCCCACTGTACCCAGCGCTGTATTGCTCACACTTTACTGCTGTGGTGTGTTCTTAAGTTTGTTAGTTTGCTCCCCCCATTTTCTGTATTAAATGGTTTCTTCCTTTCCCAGGACCCTGTCAGTTAGGTTGCTATGGAAATGAAACTGCTCCTCCCCTGGTTTCTCTTATAAAGTGAAAGTGCCTCCTCCTTGGGCTCAGTCAATCACCCCTTTTCTCCTCCCAGGTTTCGAGAATTTTCTTTTCTCTGGGAGTTATGGTTGGCTGTAGCCCCAGAGCCCCTCCTATGATTTATAACAGTTGGTTACTTTAGTATATCAGTTATGTTTCGTACCTCCAAATATGTATTTCTATTGGATAGCCAGGTTTCCCTGCCTTCTTCCCCCTTTTCCCTTAAAACCCTCTCCTGCCCACTGTTCGGGGCCATTTGCTGGGTGTTTCCCCTCCTTGTTGGTTCTTCTGTAATAAACCGACAGTTTACCCCCAGCAAGTGGTCGCCTCCTAATTCGTCTCTCACCGCGCTGCTCCAAGCTATCACCCAGCTCAGCCCAAGGCCAAGACGCCGAGGGGGGCTGCTTTCTGATGCGCAGGGGCCCTGGCCTTCGCCCCTCACCAGATAGCCGGATTCCAGGGCCGTGGACGCCCCCGCGCACTTTACCATATTAAATAATAAATTGATTGCTGCCTGAATATTGGCCGAGTCAAGCTTCTTATTCATAACAATGACTCAGCCTTGTCTGTCGCAGCTCAGCTGGCTGCACTGCTGGAGCTCTGTAGAGAACTGATCCGGGAGACTCTCTTTGCTGGGGCAACCTGAGCCTGCAGGGATTTTCCTTTTCTTTAAGATTTTTTTTCCTTCCCTTGCATTTTTTATCCTTTGCATAGATAAATATAGAATGTGTTGTAATAGAGATAAATAAGAAAAATATAAATTGTATTAAAATATACAGAATCTAAGGAGATTTCTTTGCTGCCCAGGGTCCGTAGGGCATGGAGGAGGAGGGGAGAAGGGTGCTTGTGCTCAGCCAGCTGCCCAGGCATGCAGTGGGCAAGGGGAAATGGCCAGAAGCCCCTTGGCCTGTGGTGGTTCTGCTGAAGCCTTTGGGCTGCCCACAGAGCGGCTGGGCAGGGGCCGGAGCTGCAGGGATCCCTCTCAGAGCGGAGCCTGGAGATGGCCACAAGCCCTGTGCCAGGCAGGAAGCGCCAGCCGTGTCCTCCTGCCCGTGTGCTGCTGGCTGCCTTGCTGAGGGCTCCCAGGTGCCTCTGGATGGGGCTGCTCTGGAGCTGCTGTGGGGCTGCGGCGCTGCTGCCGGGCAGCTTGGCTGGGCTGGGGCAGAGCCTGAGGGGCTGGGGCGCTGGCAAGCCCTGAGCAATGGGCTGTCAGAGGCCACAAGCAGCCCCCTGGCAGCCGCCTTGTTCCTGCCAGAGCTGACTTGCAAGAGGGACCCTTGGCACTCTGGAACTAACAGCATCGGTGTTGTTGGAAACCCAAATTCAGAGAAATCTCAGACCTTTGGTCTTGTCAGCAAAGCTTAGAATTAAACACAGGATTTGATCGGAGACCTTGGAAAGGGCTTCCAAACTTAGGTGCTAGAAGCAAGAATGCGGATTTCTAGTTTATAGCAGAGACACGGGGAGGAAAGTTGAAGTGGAGCAAAGTTTAGAGTTGTAGAGTTCAGGATCTAGAAAAAATCAAAGTAGTTACAATGGTAAACAAGAAGTTTAGGATGCAGTGCTGTAGGTTTGTGTGTCACAGCATGATTGGCTAAGGAGGCTTACACTGTAGCAGGATGTGGGAACCCAGGAAATTCCTCTGGTTGCCCCGGAGGACTCGAGACCCTGTCAGAGGGCTCAGAGGCCTTGGCACAGAGCCCAAGACCCCTGTGCCTTTGATTTAGCCCTTGGAAAAAACAATTACCAACCTTGTATGAAGAATGACAAGCCACAAGATTTTAAGCAGAATGATAGTGAATTTATCAGAGAGTGGAAAAATACATTTTGGGACGTTTTTAGAATGGGGCTTCAGGGGGCAAGATGGAGGAATCTGGGCATGTCCAGCCTTTCTCCTTCTTCTTCTTCTTGGCTTCCATCTTCTGCTGTGATGTTGGCACTTCTATGCTGGTTTAGAGTAGAAGCTCACTGTCTAACGTAGATGATAGGTATTGAAAAGTAATTGTAAATATTGTACACGTAGTTGTTTTTAGGTAAAAAAGATAACACCACCTCGGAGGCAGGCAGAGTGCCTTAGACTGTCTTGCTGAGCTGACCTTGGCAGGACAGGAGAAAGAATTTAAAAGATAAGATACAACAAACAACCTTGAGACTGAGAAATGAAGAGCTCTGACTCCTTCTTCAATTGCCGAGCTGGGAAAAGAGACTTTCTAATTTATCTCGGGGTCACTCTGAACAGCTAGAGACCCCCAGAGCATGAGTCCATACGATGAAATATTGAAGGATTGGGTCTAAAACATAAATACACTTGTTGGCTGTGTCTTCTTGCCTAAGAAATCCTTCAAAGCTCTTGTAACTACAAGTCTTGCGGCCCTGTGAGCCATGCGGGGGAGGTGTGGGCCAAACTCACCCTTCCTGTCTATGTAGAAGAGAAGAAAAAGCAATGGCATCATCTAAAAAAGTCAGATGTCTGCTCTCTAGCTTGTTCCAGACTCCTTCAAATCCCCCAAAGTGGCATTTAGCTACAAAGAGATGACAAGGACTCTTAGTGCTGGCTCTTTGACTCCAGAGCGGCTGCTTTAGAATCTTTCACTTTACCCTGTGTAGTCATGTGCCAGAAATGGATCATTTGAAGAAACTTTCCCAACTGACTTGCATGGAGGTTTGTTTGAAGGGTATTTGAGGAGAAAGGCTCCCAGCAGAGGTCTGGGCTTTGGCCTAGCTGTGTCCCTGCTGATTGTGAAGTGTGCCATCAGCTGCAGGGCTTTCTGGGCTAAAAATATCATCAAGTCACTTGGACGTGCTGTTTAGGCCTCTAAGAGCTGGACCCAATTTCGGGGCACATTTGGAGACCTCATCTGTAGGTGGATGGACCACCTAGGATTTTCCCAATTGCTGGGAATGGTTCTCCAGGTCCCTGGTGTAAAACGGGGCTCCCCAGCACCTGCACGTCTGCAAGATGATAAACAATTGCCTTGGTTTGAAGAGAGAGGTGTCTGCTAAGGAAGGCAGAAGGCTTCTCTGAAACGGAAAATGTAAATCCCCACCCTTCAAATGGTTCTCATTTAGAAATTCAAATGGTCTCAGGGAAAGATATGGGGATAGGACTGAGCCCGCAGAGCCGGGCAGCGTTTGCTGATGGTCTGAGCCCTTCCCTAAAGATCCTGTCGGGCTGCCTTAGACACCTGGGGCCAGGGATTCCTTCCAGCCTGGGCCGCTTTGGCTTGGCCTGGGGCGGCCCCAGGGCAGAAGGCAGTGTGTGGGTGGCACGCTGCAGCACGGTCTCTGTGCCATGGAACGGAACCCGGTGACCAAGGGCCCTTTGTGACACGTGGGAAATAGAAGCTTTCCCAGGTGCTGGGAGCACGCGATGGGACAGGACAGTATAGAGTGGTGCCGTGAGGAGCCCCCGCACAGCGCACTCGTTCCCATCTGACCCCGAGCTTTTTTGCAGCGTTGTTCCTGCGAAAATGCTGCCTCCTTGAGAGCTCGAGGCCAGACCACAGGACTTGGTGACCTGTGGCATTCTGAGGCTTCTATTCTGCAGCTGCCCTCAAGGGCAGAGCGTGGGACTTGGTGCCCTGGAACTTTCCCAGGACACCTCTCCTGCAAGTAGCTCCAGTCAGAGACATGGAGCAGAGACCCCCGAGAGTGCCCAAGCTGGCCTGGGTGGAGGAGGAGGAAGAGGAAGAAGGCCCCGGAGCTGTCCCAGCACAGGAGACTGAGGAGGTGGTGCCGTTCCAGCCACCGCAGGAGGGTGAGTGGCAGAGCTGGGCTGCAGGGCTGGAGCCTGAAGCCAGCTTGGCCCCATGCCATGCCATCCCATGCCATCCTACACATCCCATCCCATCCCATCCCAGCCCATCCCATCCCATCCCATCCCATCCCATTCCATCCCATCCCATCCCATCCCATCCCCTGGGGAAATGCCCACGGACAGGACAGAAGAGGGGCCGGGCAGACACCCCGCAGTGGCTGTGCTCCATCCCCTGGGGCATCCCGGGACTCTCTCTGCCTGGGGATGGCAGGGCTGGGCCGTGTTGTCCGGCCTCTCCCGCAGCCCCTCATCTCTGGCTGCGCTCGCTCTTTGCCAGATGCAGCCCTGGAGCGCACACAAGAACAGGAGTCCAGCCATGGCCGCTTCCGCAGGACAGCGCAGGTACCTGCAGCCACCCCCACCTGGGCTGGGCCTGCTGTCCCTGCTCAGCCCAGCCCCGTGTGTGCAGCACTCCATGCAACCTGCCCGGCTTCCTGCCCTTCTCCTACAGCTCATTTGCAGCTTTATCAGGAGCATTCAGCAGGAAGTGACCAGCACCATGGGCACTGGGCTCAGAGCTCACTCAGAGCTCCTCAGTCATGAGACCAGTGCAGCCCTGCTGGATTTGCTCCTGGAGAAAGGTGTTGCCAGGCCAGAACAAGTAAGCAGCTGGGACCAGGCTTCAATTCCTCCATGAGTCACATGGCTTCCCAAGCCACATCTGATGGTCCCTGGGAGCCTTTGAGGCCACATGGCAGTACACTGGGAAGGGAAGCATTCTCTGGGGACCCTGGGGACACTGCTCCCTCTGACAGCTTTCCAAGTCTCCCCGTGCCTTCTCCAGGTGCCTGCTATGGTGAGGTACATCCACCGCTGGCTCATGGCCAATGATTCTACCGAGCACAGGCTGGACAAGGCCCTGCTGAATCTCACCACAGCACACCCGGGTGACGCAGTCGTGACGCTCCTGCGTGTGGCCCCGTCCTGTGACAGGTATGGGGCCCACCTGCCCCTGATGGGCTCCCCAGCCCATCACCCTCTACAGCCTGCCCCAGGTGTCTGACCAACAGAGAGTTCCAGGGCCCTCTGGCTGCTCCCTTTCCCAGCCCTGGCACGTCAGCCCCTGAGCCTGCTGCCGTGCTCCCTCCCTGCCCCCCAGGGCTCTGTCCCCACAGGGCTGGGCTGTCAGGCTGCGGCTGGCAGGGGGGCAGTGGGCAGAGGCAGAACTGGCAGCCAGCTCAGCTCCCCCCGGTGCTGTGTCTGAGACCCCCCTGAGACAGAGCTCTAACCCCACAGAGCTGCCATGGCCATGTGGAAGACCATCATGGGCTCAGCTAGGACTGCGGAGCTGGCGCAGCTGATCCTCCTGGATGTGCTGGGGAGCTGGCCAGAGCACAGCACCTGCACCTCCGATGGGGACGAAACGGGTGTCTTTGCCCTGGCTGTGAGTTTCTGCAAGTGGCCTTTGCTGGCCCCAAGGCTGCCTCTCCAGCAGCTCTCCATCCTCCTTCCCCCACTGCATCTCCCTGCCTCAGGCGCTGGCCTGAAACCTGGCCCAGGGGCAGCTTCAGGCCCACCAGGCCCCGTGCTCCCCATGCATCTCTCTGAGCACCTCCCTGCCACGCTCGGGCCCAGCCACACGCAAACCTCGGCACTGAGCGCTGTCTCGGGGGGCTTTGTCCTTTGCAGGCAACCGTGGTGATGTGGAAGATCCTCCAGGAGCCCCGTGTCCCACGTGTAGTGACGCTGTATTTCCCCCACCTATTTGTACATCTGCTCTTCCAAGTGTTCTTCAGCACAGAAGAGATGCCAGAGGAGGTCAACACCTTCTGGAAGAAATGCCAGGAAGAGCACGGCCTTGCCACCAGCCCCAACAGGTGCTCCATCCCACTCCTCCTGTCCCTGCCACGTGGCCTGCCAAGGAGCCAGTGCTGCCAGCGTGACCTGGGCTTTGCTCTCTGCCCACAGGTTTGCAGTGCAGACCCTGAAGTCCCTGCTCTGCCTTCTCCAGTGTGAGCACGTGGTGTGTGTCAGTGGAAGGCAAGCGTGGCTGGGACACGCTGCTCTGCGTTGATACCCATCACTCTGCCGTGGCTCTGCTGGCCAGGTGAGACACCCCCTTCTCCTCATTGCTCCTGGCATTTGTGCCCTGTGCCCAGGCTGTCCCACATGGTCCCCGTGGCTGTGGGCCAAAGGGACGAGGGACAGCCAAGCAGACTGGAAAAGGCTGGGAAAGGGGGTGCCCAGGAGCGGCCACATCTCAAAGGGCCCAGGTCCCCTGGCAGGGTGGTGGGGAAAGACAAGAACTGTGTGAGGCAGTGCTGGGAGAGGCTTCCCCCCCCGCCCCCAGGCTCAGGATCTTAATGCCATTTTCTGCCTCGCAGGGAGATGCGCCATGCATCCAGGCCCTTGTCTAAAAGCATCTTATGCTGCCTCCTTGACATGCTCAGTGAAGAGATGCCATACTGGGATTTCCCTGCCCTGGCATTCCTTGCAGAGGTGAGCCTGATGGCCAGCATGACCTGGCTGAGCGGCCTCCCAGCCCTCTGCCCTCTCGCAGCCACAGCTGCCAGGACGGTGCCCGTGCCCTGCGCTGCTGCCTGGGCCCAGCCCTGTGCGGCTCCGGGCTCCTGCAGGCTGGCTCCCCCATCACTGCCCTGTGCCTTTCAGGTCCTCGAGTGCCTGGACTTGAGGGACTGCAGGGACAGCATCATGGATGTCTTGTCATGGCAGCTGCGGAGGGAGCGCGCAGACATTGGCAGCCAGCTGCTCAGGGTCCTCCTCCCGCGCAGGGACCATTCCCCTCTGGTGAGAAGGGGGCAGTGGCTGAAGCCGTGCAGGCAGCGTGGGACTGGGCAATGCAGTCGCTTGGCCTTGTCTGGCCTTCGGGTGCTGCGGCAGCTGCTCCCAGCTCTCCTGCCTCCCGCTTCAGCTGCCCCAGTGCTTCAGGACAGGCCTTTGGCCTCTGGGCCTTGTGGCAGCAGGGTGGCCTTTCACAAACTTGCCTTCCACGCAGGCCGAAAGAATGCAGGGCCTGACTGAAGGGCTTGTGGAGCTCCTGCAGGTCAGGGTGACCACCGTGCTACTGGACTATCTGTTCCTGGCTAATGGTGCCCCAATACCCAGCCCCATGGCCCTGCAGCTGGCTAAGGTGTTCCTGCCACTCTTTGACAACGTAAGGCTCTGTGCCCCCAGCCACAGCCACTGGCTGCTGCCCAGACACTTGGTGCCCCGTGGAGATGGAGGCCTGTGCCAATGTGGACCAGAATCAGCTGCTGCTGAGCTCTTGCTACCTTCCTGTTCTACAGGGTGACAGCCAGGTGCAGCAGCTCTCCATGACTGTCTTTCAAAACTTGATGTCTGCTGTAGAAGAAGAAGGAAAAACGCCCCTGATGACACAAGTGTGTGAGAGCCTGCTCCCACTGCTCTTCCACTGCCATAATGAGAATCTGCGTGTGGCAGAGGTGAGGACTCATGGGCTGCTGCTGTCCCCCTGGCAGGGGGCTCGGCTGCCTCCTGCCCTGTGCCTGCTGGACTGCAGCCTCCTCCAGGCTGCACCTCTTGTGCCCTGGGCTCTGGGGCCATCTCTGCATCTCTGCTGCTCTCCAGACTTCTCGGGAAACGCTGCTTTGTGCGGTCAAGTTCCTAAAAAGAAAAGATCTTGGAAAAACTGTGAAGAAAGAGAAACTCTCAAAGTTCTCTGAGCTCCTGGTAAGGATGGCCTGGAAGCCCCAGCCTCAGCCTGGAGAAGGCCCCTGAGGGCGGTGCTCAGTGTGCAGGGCGGGCAGCTGTGCCCCTGCCCGGTGCTGCACGCAGAGGCCGCGCGGGCTCTTCTCCAGGCTCCCGCGGGCCCAAGCCGGGTGCCCATGGAGCCCCGGCCTGGCAGGGCTGCGGGGCGGCACCGCGGCTCCCTGGGCAGCAGCCGGCCCTCTGCCCCCTGCCCTCGGGAGCCCTTGGCCAGCGGCTGCTGGCCGCGCCTCAGGGCTGTGCGGGCACGGGAGGCCGGGGCTGGGCGCAGGCAGCGCCCGGCCCAGGGGCTGAGCCCGCGCCAACCCTTCCCTCCTGCCGCTCTCTGCAGCTGGCACAGGACAGGAGCCGAGCGGCCGAGCACCTGCGCCGGGCCCTGCGCTACCTGCGGAGCCCACAGGAGCCCCTGCGAGAGGCGGCCGTCAGGTTCATGGGTGAGTCCCGAGCCCGGGCTCCTCCCCGGCCCGGCCCGGCCCGGCCCGCCGCAGCTCGGCCCCAGCCCCGCCTGCTGCCCCGCAGCGCCAGCCGTGCCCGGCGCCGTGGAGCCCCGCCTGGCCTGGGCATTGCTGCTGCCGCCCTCTGGCAGCCGTGCCCTGGGGCGGCAGCGTGCGGCAAGGGCCGGGCTGAGCCCTGCCGGGCCAGCAGCCCGTGTGGCCACAGCGCCGGCAGCGCCGCTGGCAGGGAGCTGTGCCGCTGGGGCCGTGACAGGCTCTGTGTTCACAGGCATGGCCGGGCGGCACCTGAGGGGGCAGCAGCAAGAGCTGCAGCTGATCTGCACTGGTGAGTGAGGGCAGCGGGCTGACAGCAGGGACTGCCAGGGGGAGCTTGTAAGCCCTGTCCCGGCTGCGGAGAGCTCTGCTCCCGTGGGCAGAGCACACTGAGATTTCAGGGCGACGTGGGCCGTTCGTGGCCAGCAGCTTCAGGCTGATCCCCTTGCTCCCTGCTCCCTCCTGGCCATGGCAAGAGCCGGCTGGGATGGCCCTTGCAGGGGGCTCTCCTCGGCTCCCCGCAGATCCAGCTCTGACCGTGCCTCTGTTCCTCTCTCTTGCAGCCCTGGAACGCCTGACGGAGGACACGAGCAGTGCCGTGTCAGAGCTGGCACTTCAAACACTGCATGTCCTCCGAACAACACCGCATGGCCGATATTCCATCTTCCAGAGGCTGCACGATCAGCTGCACAGGGCATGGATCACTCTGCCTCGTCTGTCTGTCGCGGCTCAGCTGGCTGCACTGCTGGAGCTCTGAGGACAGCTGATCTGGGAGGGTCTCTTAGCTGGTGCAGCCTGAGCCAGTGGGGATTTTTACTTTTCTTTAAGATTTTTCTTTTCTACCATTCTAATTTTTACCCTCTGTAAATATAGACCGTGTTATAATATACACACTCTCACGAGATTATCTTTGCTGCCCAGGGTCCGTAGGGCATAGGGGAGGAGGGGAAAAGGGTGCTTGTGCTCACCCAGCTGCCCAGGCGTGCAGTGCTGCAGGGAAAATGGCCAGAAGCCCCTTGGCCTTTGGTGGTTCTGATGAAGCCTTTGTGCTGGTGACAGAGCAGCTGGGCAGGGGCCGGGGCTGCGGGGATCCCTCTCAGAGCGGTGCCTGGAGATGGCCACAAGCCCTGTGCCAGGCAGGAAGCGCCAGCCGTGTCCTCCTGCCCATGTGCTGCTGGCTGCCTTGCTGAGGGCTCCCAGGTGCCTCTGGATGGGGCTGCTCTGGAGCTGCTGTGGGGCTGCAGCTGTGGAGTACCTGCTGCAGGTTGTTAAAATCAGGAGCCCTGTGCATTCTATGTAGAGAACGCTGGTTGCATAATAAATCTGCCTTCCTGTCAAAAGCAGGCAATTAGTATTAATGATTTCATCACAAAGAGCAGGAGAACACTTAAAAGTTGCCAGAGAAACTGCATTGAAAAACACTGTTAAAACAAAGATTATGATGCTACATAGGAACAGGTGCATCCCTCAAAAGCCTGGAGAAAAAAGTAAGACCTCAGAGACATGGTGCCAATAACAGCACAATATGCAAATTACACATTAAGGACTTTTGGAGAAAGTTTGTACTCTCTAGATACAAAAACTCATAATAGAATACAGTCCACCAATACATGGTGGCCATGTGTTGGGCATACCACATGACACAATGTTAGCCTCATGTTTTGGTGAAATACACAATTAAGTAGGGAGTTAAAGATTGGTGGGAATTAATCTGGAGAGCTTTCTGTGTGACGGGACTAAAATAAGCTTGATTTTTAGCCTACAAAAAAAAATCTCATAAAAATTACAATTATTGTGTAGAAATGCAGGAAAGTACATATATGTGGAACGGAAAGAGCAAACATGAGACAGCATATCCAAAACATTTTTTATCTGAATTATTAAAAATATACACTTTGGATATATTTTGAATATATATATAACCTTTTGTTAGGTTGGCTTGTCATGATGTTTCAGCTTTCTAGAAGACAACGATAAGGAAGATGAATGCAAGTTTATAATGAAAGTTAAGGAATGTAATTGGTCCAGTTTAAGGAACATTTCATGGCAGGAGCGAGTTTTGAAGAGAACAGGAGGAAATAGTCTCACATGTAGGCCACGGGCCCTACATGAAAGTTAATTTCTGCTGCAGTGCCAAGCAGGTAGCGGGATTTTTTTAAACCCCCAGTGATGACAAAGGAGGATTTTGTTGTGGTTCATTAGAGGGACAAATGAGTGCAAAACTACAGAAAACCCCGTACAGCATCATATGAGGGTCTAGTGACCCCCCCAAAAAGGTTTTAAAAATTTTAAATAACTACATATGAATAATTAGTTATCTACAAAAAATGCCTCATAAAATATGAATAGAGGATGAAACCAGTAAAAGAATGATAAAAAAAATATGAGAAACTAAATTTTAAAAATCTAAAGGGGATGTTGTAGTTCAGATTTTATGTGTCCCCAACCACTTGGGCCCGATGGGTCCACGGGGGCTTTGGTGACCCCTGTGTTGTAGTAATGTGAGCTGGAATTTTTTATATCACACTGCTCTGAATTTATACTACTGGGGGGCAGAACAGATGCTGAGAAGGCTTAA